>NC_090182.1:855000-1130000 GCF_024679245.1 Pseudorasbora parva
TGGATAGGTAGACATCGGTCACACACACACACACACACAGCTCCATTAGAGTCTATGGAGGTCCCCTGTTGGATAGGTAGACATCGTTCAGGTCCCCTCTTGGCATATTTTTAAAAAAATAAAAAAATGCTTATTTGAAGTTATATTATGAATAAGGACCTTAAAAGAAAATTTTGTATGTGATTTTTGTTTCTTCAAAATGACTAGAAACACAGGTCCCCTCTTGGATAGTGTAGAGTGATAGTCCCCTCTTGGTAATATAGACGTGTATGTGTGTGTGTGTGTGTGTGTGTGTGTGTGTGTGTGATGGTTAGGTTTAGGGGCAGTGTAAGATAGAAAATACAGTTTGTACAGTATAAAAACCATTACGCCTATGGAATGTCCCAATGTGTCACAAAAACAAACGTGTGTGTGTGTGTGTGTGTGTGTGTGTGTGTGTGTGTGTGTGTGTGTGTGTGTGTGTGTGTGTGTGTGTGTGTGTGTGTGTGTGTGTTATAGCCTGGAACCAAAACATAACAAAAAATGATTTGACTTACAGAGCTCTTCTGGAGGTTTTGATGACTTCTGATAATCTAATTAGACACTCGTCTGATTTCTTGAATTTCTGAAGCTCAAACTCCTCCAGCTCTTCCTCTGAGGTCAACAACATAAAGGCCACAGCAGACCACTGGGCAGGTGAAAGGACGGATGAGAGACTTCCTTTGCTAAGCTGGGTCTGAATCTCTTTCACCAGAGTTTGGTCGTTCAGTTCATTCAGACAGTAGAACAGATTGATGGATCTCTCTGCAGGCAGATTATCTTCTAATTTCTGCTTGATGTACTGAACTATTTCCTTGTTGCTCTGGTCACTGTCGTCTTGCTGTGTTATCAGTCCTCGTAAGAGTCGTCGGCTGGACTGGAGTGACAGACCGAGGAGGAAGCGAAGGAAAAGGTCCAGGTGTCCGTTGTCACTTTTGAGCGCCTTGTCCACTGCAGTCTTAAGAAAATCAATCATGGTTTCATTTGTGTTTTTCTGTTCTGTAGACTCATGATCAAACACACTTGTCTTGTTGATGTCTAGAAAAAGATGTGCATAAATGGCTGCGATAAACTCTTGAACGCTCAAATGAACAAAGCAGTACATGGTGCCAAGAGTGATCCCTGTTTCCTCCTTAAAGATCTGGGTACACATGCCTGAGTACACTGAAGCCTTATAGACGTCAATACCACAGGCTTCCAGGTCTGTGTCATAGAAGATCAGGTTGCTTCTCTCCAGCTGATGAAATGCCAGTTTCCCCAGTGAAAGGATGGCGTCTTTATCCCAGGAAACATCAGGTGTGTATTCTCCATCATACTTCCGGCGGCTCTGCTGGATCTGAAAGCGGAGAAAGTGTGTGTACATTTGTGTCAGAGTCTTGGGAGTGTCTTCAGTGTTTGATTCCTGCTGTGTTTGAGAGATCTCATCAGCCTGAGTGTTTTTCACATCAGTATTTCTCTTCTCCTCCAGAATGTTCTGGAGAACAGTGGCTGAAATCCAGCAGAAGACTGGGATGTGGCACATGATAAAGAGACTCTTTGATTTTTTAACATGATCTATGATTGTGTTGGCCTGATTCTGATCCGTGAATCTTTTTTTGAAGTACTCTTCCTTTTGTTCATCATTGAATCCTCGTATCTCTGTCAGCCGGTCGATACACTCAGGAGGAATCTTACTGGCAGCGGCTGGTCTGGTGGTGATCCAGATGAGAGCAGAAGGAAGCAGATTTCCCTTCATGAGGTTCGTCAGGAGAACATCCAGAGAGGCTGGTGCCGATACATCACGCAACGACTCATTCCAGTCAAACTTCAGAGGAAGACGACATTCGTCCAATCCATCAAGGATGAACAGGACTTTGAACTGATTCCTTCTTGTAAGGTTCAGTCCTTTTGTCTCTGGGAAAAATTTAGCTATAAGGTCCATCAAACTTAGTTCTTCTTTCTCCTTTAAGTTGATCTCTCTGAATGGAAGAGGAAATATGAAGCTGATATTTTGATTCTCTTTTCCTTCAGCCCAGTCCAGAACAAACTTTTGCACAGAGACTGATTTCCCAATGCCAGCAACTCCTTTTGTCAGAACAGTTCGGATCTCCTCGTCTTGTTCAGATGCTTGAAACAAATCTGTGCATTCAACCTGTATCTCTTGTGATTGATGACGCCTGGAAGCAACTTCAATCTGTCTGACCTCATGTTCAGTGTTGACCTGTTCACTGCCACCCTGAGTGATATAGAGATCTGTGTAGATGTTATTCAGAAGTGTGGAGTCACCTTGCTTCGCAATTCCTTCAAACACACATTGGTACTTCTTCTTTAGGCCACACTTTAGCTGATGAATGAAGAGCAGCTCATCTAAACACAGGAACGGGAAACAGATAGTTTTAGTCTTAGTCTTCTCTCCTACATTTATATAAGTCAGCTCTGTTAGCTTATTTACAATCATGTGATCATTGTAAATGTTTTCCTATATGAGATGAATTATATAGGGTTTATTTTTTTAATTATTATTATTTATTATAATTTTTTAATGTATTATTATTAAAAAATGTATGTATACTTGGGTTATATGTATCTATCTGTTTGTCCTGGTGACTTTTGAAATTACTTCATGCTGTTTATATGAATATGTTGTGGTCAGAGGGGGGACTGATTGGGGTGGTTGATTTTGTGGAAGAGTTTTTGTATGTGTGAGTGTGGAATTGTCTGATGTTATTTTGAGGACCCACTTGAAAACGAGATGTTTCATCTCAAGGGGTTATCCTCTAATAAACTGAAACTGATATAGTAAGTGTCAATCTGACAGATGGCCATGAGTCTCTTACCTTCTAGAGCCTCAGCAGCTTCATCTTGCTTCATCTCTCTCAGGTAATGTAGTGTGAGATCAAGAGCTGCTGCTTTGATACTGCATCTATTCTCATTAAAGTCCTTCACAAAGGATTCTGTGTTCTCTTTTTGTAATATTTTCTTAAACTTTTCCAATTCACTCTTCAGAAATGAGAACATTTTGCCCTCAAGATCCTACAAACAAAGCAATAAAAATAAGAGACAGAACACAATTTAACCAGATCCATATCCATATTTGGTCAGAACTATTTATGTATGTAAATGTGATTTTTCTTCTTCTTGTGTGTTTGTATTGGTATTACTGAATTGGTTTTATGTTTGTGTGTTTTTTGGACCATGTGTGTCCTGAATAAAAGTTTTGATTGATTGATTGATATTTACTCATTAATTAAACATTTGTAAAATAAACCAGTCAAAAACCAAACATGTCAGTTGGCTGATGTTTAACACACAAAAGTAAAAAAAAATAACATGTTTTCAAAAAAGAGATTTAGATTATTATTTTATTGGTTCTTAAAATTAAGAAATGTTGTTCAGTTTGTTATAAATATAAACATGTATGAAAATGTGTTTTCCTACCTTGAAGATCCCGAGGAGATTGTGTTTGAAACTCTTGTGTTTCCTGTGAGTCTGAACGTCTGAGTCTAATGTCTTACGCTGAAGCCTGTTAGCCAATACAAAATATTTTCAAACATTTTTAAAAAGAGAAAACATTAGCTCTTTAAGTTTATGGTGTTAAAGTATAGGATCTTATTAAATATAAATATATTGTAAATTCTGCACTGACGATGGGTATTTTGTTATGTTGAGCAACAGTTATATCAGCACACCAACATTGAATGGGTATTACAAAAAAATTAATTATAATTCAAATTAAATAATTTCAATCTTTTTGCTGATGCTCCATTTAGATTTTTTAATAACACTGCTGTTTCTAAATTGGAACGAATCTATAATGTTTCATGATAAATATTTGCTGAAATATTCTTTAACAATGTGTGACCAACAATAAGAAACACATGAAATACCTTTTGTTAGTTGATGGTTTTCTCTCACTGAAGTTTGGTACGTCACCTTTTGAGTGGTCACTCTTCAGAGACACAGAGCTGGACACATGTGAGCCTGATCTTACACTAATGACACAGAGCAGAAAGATAAAACACGTCACTACAGGAGATACTTCAGGGTTCATGTTTAATTAAGCCCAGATCTATCTATCTATCTATCTATCTATCTATCTATCTATCTATCTATCTATCTATCTATCTATCTATCTATCTATCTATCTATCTATCTATCTATCTATCTATCTATCTATCTATCTATCTATCTATCTATCTATCTATCTATCTATCTATCTATCTATCTATCTGAAAGTGAAAGGCTAAGAAATAGAGGAAACCCTTTTACATTTTAGCGTTTTGGCCCTCTAGCAGTTAAAAAAAACATGCATTTTGAGGAAGAACATTGTTTTGGCTGTGCTTCGGCTCTGTTACTGTGTGGATGAATATGTTTACCCTACTGCTCATAAAACATTCACTACTAGGATTAAGATATATAAGCAGTTTAGATGGAAAGCATCAAGCTGACTAGCTGAAGACAGATATTGTAGCTTGACATTGACCAGTAAAGAAAGAGAGAAAGTGAAACATCTGACCTTATCAAATAAACAGGCAAGACACTTTGCTATGTGGCATTAGCATGAAAATCAACATTGATCATCCCTACAATCCTCACCATGAACATACATACATACATATATATATATATATATATATATATATATATATATATATATATATATATATATATATATATATATACCTCTATTGCAACACAATGTCATCACACTATAGCAATGCTCTCCCTCATATTTTGCTATTATAACTGCATTTATTTCTGTCATTGGTATAACCCAGCTGGCACCTTGACATCAATTGGACATCAACAAATAGTTAAGATTTTGACTACCATGTATGGCATGCATGAAATGCATAATTTCATTATATTCTTTTTATTATTTTCTTGTGGTTGTCAAGCTAAACTGATGTGTGTTAACGGTGTATATCAGCTGTATTGTCTCTGGCGGGGACGGGGCACGGGTAGATGGTATTATCCGATAACACAATATTTTTTTAGCCGATTATTGATAAAACGAGTACTCATTTGTTAAAATCTATCAGTACTAGAAATTAAAAATTGACAAAAATGTCCATCCCTAACCGATGGCGTACCAAAATGAAATGGGCTTTAGGGCTGGGCGGTATATCGACTATGTACCATATATTTAAATGTTTTTCATAAATGATATAGGATGAGGCAATATCGTTGATATTGATACAAAGCAGTTTGACATTATTTCTCTCTGATAAAGGCAGGAATGTGGACAAGTGGGCAGGGCTTATGTGCTCTGAGAACGGACTCAAAACACACAGCTCTGTTACGTCCCAGTAACAAGCTCCCATGTTTTGCAGTAGATTCATTTAGATTGATGATAATGGGTAATGGGTTTGCTGAGATAGTTGGTGTTACCAGTGTTCAGGCATAACACCGGTGACTTTACTTCCCTCATATTTTGCTATAATAACTGCGTTTATTTCTGTCATTGGTATAACCCAGCTGGCACCTTGACATCAATTGGACATCAACAAATAGTTAAGATTTTGACTACCATGTATGGCATGCATGAAATGCATAATTTCATTATATTCTTTTTATTATTTTCTTGTGGTTGTAAAGAGGCTCAACAAATGTATTAATCTGACATGTTTTTTTCTGGTCCCTAGAGCTCAGGTCAATATCATTGACACTAAATCAATGTTGGTTTGATGTCAGGAAATAAGACATCAGATCGATGTGAAATTTATGTCAAAACAATGTCTGTTCACTGTCTGAAAAAGTGTATTTATTACTCGTTGTAAATCAATGTGACTCATTTTCAACATAGATTCAGAAAGATCTAGCCTGAATGTTTTTGAATATCGTAGGCCTAGGTATTTTTTTTATTGCGTGTAGGGCTGGGCGATATGGCCAAAATTTCATATCCCGATATAGCTCATTTGATATCCCGATAACGATATACATAACGATATAGCAATTTTTCTGTTAATTCAGTTTATGAATAGTCTATACAAAATGTGTATATTGTATATTGCAATGTGGAAATGCAGTTTGAAATGATATACAAAACAAATAAAGGTAGTATGGACTACATTTTTATTTTATTTAGAACCTTTTTTTCAAGCAAGACTGTTGGCAAAGTTAACACCTGCCTAGGGATGTTAACCGATGACCGTTTGACCGATGGTTGACCGTATCAACGTTAACCGATCAAAGTCATCGGTTAAAAAAAAAAGGGATCTCTAAATTAGGCTATTATACAGTGGACTAAACGCTACTACAGTTAGCCGTCTAATTCCAAAATCTTTTTGTGTGAAGTGAACAAATCCCTCGCACTCAATTTTTGCTCACTCAACTCGTCTGTTTGTACTTAAACCAATAAAAACATTTGGTGCGAGGTCACAGCATTTGGGTTTGCGCGCTCACAAGGTTTGCAAAAAGTAAACAGGCTAAAACACTCGAGGTTAGAGCCGGGGCAGACGACAGGATGAGGCGTGCATTCCGCTTAAAATGGTCTTACTTTCGGAAATATATTACATCTTCAATTCAGTGGTAACACATAAGGTGTTGATCGTCTTTCTTTATTATTGTTAGCACTACCTCGAACTAAAGCGGCGTCTCTTCGGAGCTGTCATTTTCTTAAATGGGCCGCGGCAATGTTACAAATGAGCTTCTTACGCTAGACAAATGCCTTTATTTTCAACGCGATCACCTTGTACCCAAACCATTTCTAAACTAAGGAGCCATTTGTCCTCTGATTACAAACAAGCTCCTCGGCGCCGCGTTTGCGGGACTGGTGTTTCGCACTGTGGGGTATTTCAAAAAAGTGACGTGAGTGGAAGGGAGGCGGCAGCGCTAGGACAGTGTGTGTGTGTGTGTGTGTGTGTGTGTGTGTGTGTGTGTGTGTGTGTGTGTGTGTGTGTGTGTGTGTGTGTGTGTGTGAGTGTGAGAGAGAGAGAGAGAGAGAGAGAGAGAGAGAGAGAGAGAGAGAGAGAGAGGGAGCGCGGCTCGCGGCTGTTATTTCAAATAGCGCAGCATATTTTAAACTAATCGGTTAACCGGTTTCAACCGGCTAATGAGGCTCGGTGGTCGGTCAACAAAATGTTTAGTTTTCGCCATCCCTACACCTGCCATTAAAATATTTCAATATATGGCTATATGGTGTGCCACGCATAAAAGCTCGTTGCAGCGTCTGTGTCTGAAGTTTGTTCAGACTCTGGCATAATTACTCTGAGAATTACCCTGGTCTGAACCGCGTCTACTACCGTCTTCCTCCATGTGTGTTTATGTATTGCAGCGTGCATGGGCATGCCGTGGCATGAGGTGCATCTTGACGTAAAATTCTGCCGTAAACGCCTTATCGTTGCGTAAGCGATAGAGCCTAATATAAAACGATAGACATTTTCTATCATCCAGACGATATATTTTGTCATATCGCCCAGCCCTAATTGCGTGTGTTTTTATTTATTTAAATCCTAGCATGTTTAGATCTAGTTCACATTTTAAAATGACAGCATACATTATAATTGCCTGTAGCCTACTATAAAGCAGGACTGTAATCACCATAGACATAAAAAAAAATGAAGGCAGATTAGAACCTGGAACCTTTCACATGGTTTGCAAAGATTCTACCACCAAACCACTAAGGAAATTAAATGTTACTAGCGGATCTATGTACCATATTTATTCACTAAGGGAAGAATCTCGAAACTTACAATACGTTTGATTCAAATGTATGCAAACATTATTTGCAAATTGTCACAAAATTATTATTTCCCAACTAGAATAAGGGTCTGTTTTCAGTATCGGTGGCTTTTTATTACTCAAGCCAGTCATGACGTAAATCTGCACACTTATGATATGGTAATCCGGCCTCTGCATTACTCTCTCACACTAACATTACTGCATAATTTAATTCACCTGTCGCTAAGCCCCGCCCCCCATTTTTACCATGAGAAACTTGGCCTGCGTCTCAATCAGCTCCCTAGTTCACTAGTCAGGGCACTGATCAGGACATAAGTCAATGGGCTGACTCCCTGATCAGTGCCCTGACTAGTGAACTAGGGAGCTGATTGAGACGTACCCTTGGACAAACAAACCAGACTTGATTTAGCCTACATATGGAAAATTGCAGCTGACATATCAAAGCAGGCTTTGAAGACATTTTGGGCAATAAAGGATTCATTTTTACTTCAGAATCAATTGGGACACAGAGACATTCATAATCTTCAACTTTTCAAAATCCTTCACTTCCAAATCCTGGTAAGTAACCAGCTAGCATGCTATTGATGTTATGTTAATACACCATCTTATGCATAGGCTGCTTAATTTGAAGGGGTGTGGAATTTCCTGAATTATGTTGATATATTTTCACAGCCATGTGTTTACCTGAGCTAGCTAGCTAACTTAACCAGAGGTTAGCTATAACAGTTCTGTTATGATGGCAGAATTGTCTTTGTGTACTGTCTGCCAAAACTAAACAATTTAGCAAGGTTATGCAGTCACTTCAAATAATGTAATTTATCTACATATAAAACTACTATTATTCATGGGGGAAAATAATTCTTAAAGGAGAACACCAATATTTTGTGAAATTAGCTTATTCACAGTCTCCGCCAGAGTTACAGCTAGAGACACGCTTCTCGTCTCTGTGTACAGTAACTCAGTCTGAGTATCTCAGTCTATACTTTCTTTTTTGCACCTACATCACCTACAGTTTTGACCCACTTATATCACTTTTTTATTTGTATGATAAAATGTAATCTCTACATGATTTTTATTTTGATCAGTATTGGCAAGATATGGCAACTGCTGTTACTTTTTCAGGTGCCTTCCAGAAGTCACAGCCCGGCACCACAGAAGTTTCCGTTGGTAGCCTGATGGCCAACTTTTTGCGCGTTGCTCAAGGCAGAAAAGGAGGCACTGGGAGCCAGAAGGTAGGAGCTGCTGCGAACAACGATGTATATTTAGACCCAATCCCCTTCATCTTACCCCTACACATTTTCCTTTGAAAAGTGCCAAGACATAGGGGTGAAAATTTTCCCCTTGGAAATGAGACCCCACTAGCCTACATAGGGAAGAGTCTGGACTAATGTGATGTTTTGAAATCGCTGCGCTCTCACTTTGAATGAATGGCGTGTTCACATTTTACAATTCAGTGCAATTAATTCAGACTGATACTAGCAGTGAAATGAGATCCTGACATATGACACTATTAATTTAACACAGATATTAACAAAAGGTCTGACTGGATCCATTATCATATACAGTCTTGTTCAAAATAATAGCAGTACAATGTGACTAACCAGAATAATCAAGGTTTTTTGTATATTTTTTATTGCTACGTGGCAAACAAGTTACCAGTAGGTTCAGTAGATTCTCAGAAAACAAATGAGACCCAGCATTCATGATATGCACGCTCTTAAGGCTGTGCAATTGGGCAATTAGTTGAATTAGTTGAAAGGGGTGTGTTCAAAAAAATAGCAGTGTGGCATTCAATCACTGAGGTCATCAATTTTGTGAAGAAACAGGTGTGAATCAGGTGGCCCCTATTTAAGGATGAAGCCAACACTTGTTGAACATGCATTTGAAAGCTGAGGAAAATGGGTCGTTCAAGACATTGTTCAGAAGAACAGCGTACTTTGATTAAAAAGTTGATTAGAGAGGGGAAAACCTATAAAGAGGTGCAAAAAAATGATAGGCTGTTCAGCTAAAATGATCTCCAATGCCTTAAAATGGAGAGCAAAACCAGAGAGACGTGGAAGAAAACGGAAGACAACCATCAAAATGGATAGAAGAATAACCAGAATGGCAAAGGCTCAGCCAATGATCACCTCCAGGATGATCAAAGACAGTCTGGAGTTACCTGTAAGTACTGTGACAGTTAGAAGACGTCTGTGTGAAGCTAATCTATTTTCAAGAATCCCCCGCAAAGTCCCTCTGTTAAAAAAAAGGCATGTGCAGAAGAGGTTACAATTTGCCAAAGAACACATCAACTGGCCTAAAGAGAAATGGAGGAACATTTTGTGGACTGATGAGAGTAAAATTGTTCTTTTTGGGTCCAAGGGCCACAGGCAGTTTGTGAGACGACCCCCAAACTCTGAATTCAAGCCACAGTACACAGTGAAGACAGTGAAGCATGGAGGTGCAAGCATCATGATATGGGCATGTTTCTCCTACTATGGTGTTGGGCCTATTTATCGCATACCAGGGATCATGGATCAGTTTGCATATGTTAAAATACTTGAAGAGGTCATGTTGCCCTATGCTGAAGAGGACATGCCCTTGAAACGGTTGTTTCAACAAGACAATGACCCAAAACACACTAGTAAACGGGCAAAGTCTTGGTTCCAAACCAACAAAATTAATGTTATGGAGTGGCCAGCCCAATCTCCAGACCTTAATCCAATTGAGAACTTGTGGGGTGATATCAAAAATGCTGTTTCTGAAGCAAAACCAAGAAATGTGAATGAATTGTGGAATGTTGTTAAAGAATCATGGAGTGGAATAACAGCTGAGAGGTGCCACAAGTTGGTTGACTCCATGCCACACAGATGTCAAGCAGTTTTAAAAAACGGTGGTCATACAACTAAATATTAGTTTAGTGATTCACAGGATTGCTAAATCCCAGAAAAAAAAATGTTTGTACAAAATGTTTTGAGTTTGTACAGTCAAAGGTAGACACTGCTATTTTTTTGAACACACCCCTTTCAACTAATTCAACTAATTGCCCAATTGCACAGCCTTAAGAGCGTGCATATCATGAATGCTGGGTCTTGTTTGTTTTCTGACAATCTACTGAACCTACTGGTAACTTGTTTGCCACGTAGCAATAAAAAATATACTAAAAACCTTGATTGTTCTGGTTAGTCACATTGTACTGCTATTATTTTGAACAAGACTGTATGTACATATCTGCACCTCTAACTACTGTATGTGATTAGGCTATAATGTGGGTTTTCGTTTAGTTGTCTATATGAAGTAAGGGTACTTGGTGCTAGTTATGTTAATGTTTGAGTTCTCTTTTACAGACTCTTGAGAGCTCTTGAAGTGTGAATCGAAAGCACCCCCATTGTATGATGTTTCTACATGTAGGCTATTATGTGTATAGATTACATTACGGCCTATTTACAATTTGTTTTCATACTGTATTGTTTATTATGACTTATTATTTCATGTTATAATTACAAGGCATGCAAAGCACTGTATTGTAGTCCAATGGCTTCAATAAAGAAACAGATGTGTGACATCACCGGTTTTCTCCTTTAAGGGTAGTCTAAACTTGTTTTTGGTACTTTATACCATTTTAGTATGACAATGCAATCACACCTTCTCCTTAATTTCTTCATGTGCATTTGTTGCAAAGACCTCACAAGGCCTTAACATTAAAGTATTGCATTTGCAGATAAAATGATGATTGGTGCCATGTGAACACAGAAACATTTGTTTGCAAGACTCTCAGTGGCCCTCATTTATCAAAAGTGCGTACACCAAATTTCCAGCATACACCTTGCGTACACCCAAACCCACGGTGACTTTGAGATTTATCAATATGGACGTTGGCGTACGGCACGCTCAAATCCTACGCCAGCTCAGGAGGTGGTGTACGCACGTTTGAGTTAGTGTGAAAATGCGCAGAAAAACAATTCCTAACACCACAAAACGCACTGACAAGATATGCTATATGACCCACTGTTAAAAACCACAACAACAACATTCAGTGTTTATTTTTGTGCAACATGAATGTCAATGTTTAATTTGTGTGACTTTACCAAAGCGTTTGATTTGTAGGCCTGTATTCCTCCAGTCGCGAGCCTGAGCGCTTTATCTGACGGTTCAGGCCCGCGCCTGGCCCGGCAGCTGCGCACGGACTGGGACTAAAATAATTCAGACTGACAAAATAATAAAAATGACCTTCTTCTTTTAAATAATAATAAAATCAATAAAAACGGCATTCTTCTTCTAAATAGCAAGCGTCATTAAGAATAATAATCATAATAATAAGAAGAATCTTACAAATTGTCATGTAATTATTAATGTGAATGCATCTTACTCCACATCACATCATCATCACTATTGTACACCCCAATACATGTGCCGTGATACGAAATTAAATGCTAATTGTTTCAAAACGTGCTGTAAAATAATGCATTGTGATGGTAATTTATCATCCAAACAGCTTTAAACTGCTGGAGTGCGCATCTCAACCCCCACACTAACAGTAGCTACTCGTAATTTGTGTCCATATTTTGTTTTTGTGAGTGCCTTTAATCCCACTCTTTAAACTCCCAAATAAAACAATTTCGGGGGTTTTTTTCCACTTCCCTGGTGATGGTCTCGATGGGCGCGTGCGTCTCAATCATCTCAATAGTTCAGTAGTCAGAGCACTGATCAGGGAGTCAGCCCATGGACTTATGTTCTAATCAGTGCCCTGACTAGTGAGATGATTGAGCGCGCCCGATCTCCACGTCGGAGAAGTTTCGCTTCTTTGCCGTCTTCTGTTTGTCCATGACGTAAAATGAGGGCGTGCGGGAGGCAGAGACTTGAATATATAGGGGCGTGTTATTCTAATTGACGATCGTTTTCAGCCGCCGCATTTATCAAGGGCAGGTATTGCGTACACCTGAATTGCAGAGGTGCGCATAGTTTCATAAATCCGGCGGTGAGAGGAGTGTAAGCATAATCTTACGCCAACATATACACCCGTTTCTACGCAAGATTGATAAATGAGGGCCAATATCACCAGATTTTATTTTATCCTAAATCTAGGGCCTTATATAAAACTAACAGGCATGCAGTACAAACTTTTATCGGCCCAATCATACCGACAACATGTTCATCTTCCACCCTAGAAAGTTGGGGCAGCTTAAGAAAGCTATAAATGGCCTCCAAGATAAAGCATTTCTGAGTGTAGAAATTATACAAAAACAAAGGTGAAAAAATGCATGAAAACACTGGAATTTATAAATACACTTTGAGCAAAATATGAGACTAGCAACCATTTTCCTGGATGTTGTCTGAATTGACAGAGGATGACCCCACTATTCCTTTGGAGCATGATTTGACATGAACCACATATTTAGAAACTTGACTTGTGCAATTAAAAACTAATACAATTTCTGCAGGACATTTAACATTAGCCATTGTTACTTCATAGTACGGTAATCAAGCACTAATGCTCTGACTGACTGCACTATGGGTGAAAAACAAACCCTTTCATATGTACATTAGCCATGCCCTACACGAATATTGATTTTGTGCGTTGATACATTTTGAAACCATTTCAATACCCGAAACATGAATGCGTGTTCTAATTTCTGTAAGTTTTATATATATGAAATAATTTGAATGTGTATGTTGTCATTGTTCATTTAGGTTGAAATTTAGTAATGCTTGACACTGAAATAATATCAACATATATGTAAATAAATGATGTAATTTTGACAATGTTTGATGTTGACATCAAAGCTTGATATTCAATGATATCAAATTATAATCAAAATGACATCAACATCTTGACATCAAATAAATGTTGAGTTGACAACGAAGCTTGATATTGAATGATATCAAAATAACATCAAAACTAAATTAAAATCATGACATCTTAACATCAAATAAATGTTGAACTGACATCAAATGCCAACATCAACTAAACATCAAAATGACATCAGCAAAGGTCAAAATCTTGACATCAAAACATTGACGTCAATATGACTTTCATTCTAGACCTATTTTGTGATGTCATTTTGACATCAATGTTTGATGTCATACCGATGTGAAATTGACATCAAATGCCCACTGGGAAGTAGCAGTGGGTGGTAATAGATGAGAAATGTACCGTTTTCTACCATCTTGCTGATGTAACTTGTTTCTTTAGCCAAACCCCCTTTAACATAATATAGCATAGCCTACATGATTACATTCACTGTATTTGTTATCATAGACTTCAATATGAACAATGTTTTAGGAAAACATTGGGCAGGATGAAAAATAAACTTAAAAAACAAGAAAAAAGATAAAAATAAACAGAATTTTAATACAGATTTTTATATCTTGGTATTTTCTACTTTTTATTATTTGGATACAAATTCTTTATAATTGTATCTATTTTTATCTGTGAATATCAAATATTGTTCCAATTGACAATCAGCAAAAACATTAAAATTATATACATTATAATATTTGAGCAATAAAGTTTCAATATACATATTTGGTGAAATATTCTCTAACAGTGTGTGACCAACAATCAGAAACTCATGAAATACCTTTTGTTAGTTGATGGTTTTCTCTCACTGAAGGTTGGTGGTTCACCTTTTGACCAGTCACTCTTCAGAGACACAGAGCTGGACACATGTGAGCCTGATCTTACACTTATGACACACAGAGCAGAAAGATAAAACACGTCACTACAGGAGATACTTCAGGGTTCATGTTTAATTAAGCCCAGTTTAACACTAATTAATTCCTGATCTGAGACCTGAGTAACTGATCAAAGAAAAAAAAAAAAAAAACACTGTTGGCCGCAGTAACCAGATGACTAACGTACAGACTAATGTACATAAAATACTAAAGCTGAAATCTCATCTAGTATCTATATCTATATATAACTGAACGGTGTGCAGTAAATGAGGCTGAGAAAGCGAAGAAAACAATTTACATTTCTTTTACAAATATCCACTGATTTAGATTGTAAAAAGTGACAATTTTGTTAAAGTAATTTGTTCACAGACTCAAAACATCACCAGTCATGGCAGAAGCTCTGTACATTAGTTAGATATTACAGTTTTTCTCGATTGCTTAAACACATTTCTTGAAACTATGCCTCATATTCTCAAAACTATAAACACAAATCCATAACGTCTCACCCAGTTTCCCAAACAACCTATTTTCAGGTCAAAATGAAGCTCTAAGATCAAAACCATTCACTCTTGCTGAAAAACCAAACTCTGCCCTCAGACAGGACACACAAGCCCTCAAAATCACACACACTACAACATAGTCTAACACACTGGTGCAATAAATTCAAAACAACATTTCCAAAACTGGTAAGTTATGTTACTTGTGGTTCCCCTCCTCACAAACCTTTTCACATGATGAAAAAAAGACACAACCAATGGATACATTAGCACATTTTTATTCATTCATTCATACTACACAGCACAAAAAAAACAAAAACAAAAAAATGTATTCCGCCTCAGCCTCCCTTCTTTGGTCTGGGTCAGGCCAGAGAATCTCATCCACATCACAGGCTATATTAGCCCTAGCCTGGCAGCAGGGGTAAAATCCTCTTGCATGCCTGATCCACCCCTGGCACGCATCTACTGACACATGGCCTGGACGAGGTGAACAAGCATCAAGGTTCTCGATCATACACTTTCCACTAGTGTTGTAGTCAAGACCACCTAAACCGAGACCAAGACAAGACCAAGACTTTAAAGGGCCGAGACCAAGACAAGACCAAGACTTTGAAGGGCCGAGACCAAGACAAGACCAAGACTTTGAAGGGCCGAGACCAAGACAAGACCAAGACTTTGAAGGGCCGAGACCAAGACAAGACCAAGACTTTGAAGGGCCGAGACCAAGACAAGACCAAGACTTTGAAGGGCCGAGACCAAGACAAGACCAAGACCTTGAAGGGCCGAGACCAAGACAAGACCAAGACCTTGAAGGGCCGAGACCAAGACAAGACCAAGACCTTGAAGGGCCGAGACTGAGTCAAGACCAGTGCATGTCCCCACACTTATGATAAAATGTGGAATATGGATATGATTGGCACTTCTCTCGTATAATCAACTAAACTGGCTCTAATTTCATCCGAGACTGCTTGTCTTCCTCCTCCTCCTCCTCCTCCTCCTCCTCCTCCTCCTCCTCCTCCTCCTCTCCCTCCTCCTTCACCATGTCCTCCTCCTCCTCCTCCACCCACGCCCTTACGAAAGGAAAATATATTTACCAATATACTATTTTGAAATATATTATAATATATTGTAAATACATGGAATAATATATTGATGGTATAATACAATATATTATATAGTCCTGTAATATATTGCAATATATACAAATGATTGCCGCTTTCATATATTGTAATATATTGGAAAATATAAATATTAAATCCCATATATGTGAATATATTGCCTAATGTATTACATGATATTTTCCAATATACTGCAATATATTTTTGTTTCGTTAGGGCGTCCTCTTCCTCTCCCTCCTCGACCTCTTCCTTCATTTCTTTGAGGATCCATTGTTCCAAATCTCAAATGAACTGACTCTGGCACTTTTATGTAACTTGAAAGTTCTGATTGATGTGTGTTCAATTTTGACTCTTAGTGTTTTCACCTGGGTAATTGTGTGCTAATTGAGCTGAAACTATGCTGACTTGAGGCAATGGTTTAGGTCTAGGCAATGAGAAATTAAGGGATTTGTGTGTAGAGTTTTGCAGTGACAGTTTAACAAATCTGACTCGT
Organism: Pseudorasbora parva; assembly: GCF_024679245.1. Classification (NCBI taxonomy): domain Eukaryota; kingdom Metazoa; phylum Chordata; class Actinopteri; order Cypriniformes; family Gobionidae; genus Pseudorasbora; species Pseudorasbora parva. The sequence goes on from NC_090182.1 coordinate 871,443, forward strand.
GTGTCAAAACAGGGAATAGTGTTTATAGTTTCGTGAAATGGGTGTGCTTTTTGATAAATGGCGTTATGGTTTTGAAATTTTAGTTCAAAAGCCTGGTTATAGTGTTTAAGCAATCGAGAAAAACTGTAACTGTGATATTGTCTATAAAGCTCTGCTTGACATGTATATTTGACTTGTTCTGATTAAAGTTTCCAAATTATTCACATTTACTATCCACTAATGTGCACCTTTAAACCGTAATACAATACACTTCAATCTGGGTTTGAACAGGAGGACTTTACATTTATGGTGCATTAAACATATTTAACTGTGATAAATGTTCCTGTAATCTAAATATGAAACCAGTTAAGACATTTTAACCTGTGACAATCTAAAACATTTATAGGAAGTTCTCCATTGTTTTGCAGGGCATTTGACACGGCAATGGTGAGAGAAACACTCGTTGTTGGTCAGGCTTTGCTCTTTACAGGACAAACCTGAAGCTCCAGTAGTGTTTTAAATGATTGAGTGAAACCAGTGGCAGTCTTACCTCTGTTCCTCTGAGAGACTCATCTTAGAGAGAGCGTCCTTTCCTCGCTCCTCTGACATTACTGCAGAGAAATTGCCTCTGAAAACAGCTCAGCGCTGGATCTTTGTGTCGCTGAAGACCATCAGATGCTCAGCATGACCTGGACATGACAATGAGTCCCTGAGATTAATATCATCAGAGATCAGACGGATAAAAGAGGAGGGAAAATAACTAATCTACTAATAACTACGGTCATTCAGTATTGCTTTGGCTTTAGTGAGAAACAGAAACAGTGAATGATGTTTGCAACACTTTCAACACTACTTCACAATAGGGATGTTAACCGATAACCGTTTGACTGATGGTTGACCGTATCAACGTTAACCGATCAAAGTTGTCGGTTGTGGGTTAAAAAAAAAAAAAAAGTGATCTCTAAATTAGAGATATATTATAGACAGTGGACTACTACAGTTAGTTTTTCATAACTCGCCTGTTTTTACTTAATAAACCAATAAAAACGTTTGGAGCGAGGTCATAGCGTTTGGGTTTGTGACCCAAACTCTCCCTCCCTCTCCCTTCTAATTTTGCTGTATACATTCCAAAACATTGCACATTCGTATTATTTATACGCATTTTTGTGAGAGAGTGTGCTTTTTAGTAAAACAGGTAAACTGAAATGTTCTACAAGGTGTATGAAAATAGCTCTGCTATAGCACTTCATTGATCTTTCATTTATTATAATGTATTTGTCAAGAGAATATGTATGCTGCTGTACTTTTTTAATGTACTCAAGGAATTTATTTTGTAATGTATGATATAGAACATTAAAGTTTTCTATACTATTTGAAAGTGTGTCCGTGTCTTAACATTTATATTTAATAATTTTGCACTTTTTATACCATTTTGAATACTGAAAAAAACAGCATTATAATATACTAGTAGTGTAAAATTTATGTATTTCTAATATACTAAAATGCTATTAAAATGTTCTTGAAGTCCATTAAAATTAATTATTAAAAATATATTTTAAATACATTTTTAAAGAAATACATTTAAATTGCACTAAATGTGCTTAAAGTTGTTCCATTTTAGCACAATTTAATATATTAAAATATATTACAAATAGCTTAAAAATTAACTTAAGCATATCTTAAAAGACACTTAATATACTTAAAGTTGTTTCAAAATAATACATTTAATATGCATTTAGTATAGTGTAATTTAAATATACTAAATATGTCCAAAAAAAGCACAATTTAAATATATTTATTTTCGACCTGGGCGATAATCGTAACAGTTGATTCAATTCCATCAGCTCATCTAGAACGAGCTGTTCGCAGCAGTGATCATGTGACGAGAAGACGAGCGTGTTATGAGTGTGTGTGTGTGTGTGTGTGTGTGTGTGTGTGTGTGTGTGTGTGTGTGTGTGTGTGTGTGTGTGTGTGTGTGTGTGTGTGTGTGTGTGTGTGTGTGTGTGTGTGTGTGTGTTAAGTGTTAGTAAAGCGCTCGCAATGAGCGAGTGTTGCAAGTGTGTGTGTGTGTTACATGTTAGTGGATGACCGTAGTGGAGGATTCGTTGCGCAGCAGAAGCGCCAGACTTATATTTTAAACTGTGCGCTCAGCACCGCTGCTCCCTAATCACAGAGTATAGCTACGCACGATCGCCAAATTGAAAGTAAATGGGAACGCTCATTCACACCAAACGTGATTTCAATATTACCACTGTTTGAAATCGGTTCCCTGAGGCATGAAAGCTTTAATATTGTTAGAAATTATCTAGTTGTAACCATCTCTTAGCTCTGTATCTGTATGCTTGAAGAAATAAAATTTCTATTTGCACTTTGAGCATTGAGTACTTTGATTATGGTTATTGTTTGAACTTAATATCTATGATCAATTTGTAGGAAGGAGTTCAGTTAGGAGGTCAGAAGAAGCTCATGTGCAGTGCTTAGGTCTTCAATCTGGCAGGAATGAAAACAGTACTGTTGTATTTTACTGTATATGATAATTCATACTCAGAAAGTAGAAATAACATGACATGTATTACAAGTTGATTAGTTAAAACTTTTCAAATGCACCTGCATTTTTTTTTTATTTCTAGTCATTTCATTTTTGTAGATTTCTAAAAATTATTACGTAAAAAATCTCGTTCTCATGAACCCAATCTCGTGTCTCATGTCTTGTGAGCTTAGTGTCAGTCAGACTTGAAAAATTTGTTTCAAGACATGCGTTAAGACTATGCAAAACCCTGATAAAACCGAGAATGATAATTATTAAGTGGCATTATGGACTTTATACACACTACACTATTCACAAACAATCAACACCTGCTTACTGGTTCTCAACCCCAAGGGACAGGTTTCTTTAAAATCAATGATTATGTTGGTGGTTGTTTTTGTCAGGTACCGAACAAGTCCAGGCACTGGTGAAGATTCATTAATTGTTCCTTTCTCAGAAGACTGGGGTACATTTTTAAATACACACAGACATAATTGCACACATAGTATGCAGGGACATATCGTGGGTCTGGTTTATTCGTTTATTTGTTTTCTGTTTGTTTTCATTCTTTCTTTTGTCTGCCTTTCCTTTGCTTTACTATTGCTTCACTAGATGGCCACTGGTGGGGTGACGGTGTGGAACTGAACTGACTGCCGTAGTTCCAGAAGAGGAACTGAAGATAGAAATTTTATTGTTTAATGTTATTTTTTTATTATTATTTTTATAATAAATGGTATAATATATATTGTAAAGTCAGACTGTGTTTGTACATGTGTCTCTGAGAGACATGGGTGAGCTATATTTGATTCAGGAATGTGCATGTAACAGGTGGCATACAGTGGGTTATAGTCTGCTGTGGTATATGTTCCATGATAGACAGTGTCCTTTATAAGGAAAGTGGATTGTGCAACACATGTAACCATGACGTATACGTTCTATTTTTAAAACATAGGACGCATTTTTCTCTGAGGAAATCTCTTCCAAGCGAGTTCCTCTATATACATCTAAATTAAATACTGCCCAGAAGACAGACTGGCCTTATATTTAGCTCTATGGCATTATATTCAGATCTACGGCATTATATTCAGATCTACGGCATTATATTCAGATCTACGGCATTATATTCACATCTATAGCAGTATGGCAGACGGGAAGGTCCAAAAATAAGACTAATAACTTGTCTTGGGAAATCACTATACTATAGCCAGTAACTACTGACTTACCCACTGAGAGGAAAGTGCTGTGTGAGGAAAGTCAGTCGCTGTGTGAGGAAAGTGATTTGCCTTCTGCGTGAGGAGAGTCAGTCTTCAGCCATGTGAGGAAAGTACTTATACAGATCCACCGCCGGCCTCTCAGTGGGTAAGTCAGTAGTTACTGGCTATAGTATAGTGATTTCCCAAGAAAATTAGTCTTATTTTTGGACCTTCCCGCCTGCTATATAGCAGATGCTGTTTTCCAGATATCAAACTGATCTAACAACCATTTAAAGCAGAACATCTTATATTTTACATACAATTTAATGCATGTTGATTACTTTATCTAATGTTTCATTTATTAGTCATTCATCTTTTCCTATGTTTTGTTTTTATTTTATTTTAAAATATATTTTATTTTTATAAGATATTTTGAAAATAAGGCCATGTCATTCCTCAAATTTTTTTCCTTTTATTTATTTTAAAAATAACTATACTCTTTTACCTTAGATGCTGTGAAGAGGTGTAGTCCAAATGCTCCAGACTCTGAGACTGATGCAGCAATGGAGGAACACTAAAGCCCAATACAGGAAGAGCTGGGGGTGGTGCGTGAGAAACATGAGCCGCATGTGTTTAATGCGTTCCTTAATATCTTTGTGTTTAGAGATGAATATGACATAAAATGTTTGCAGATTTTGAACATGAGGGTGAGTAAATATGACAGTTGCATTTTTTTGGGGGGGGGGGGGGGGTGAACTATTCTTTTATATAGGCTAATAATTCAGTATTTTGTAATTGGCATTTTAGTTTGGTTAACAGATGTTAAACATTATTGAAGTTTCATAAACTAATTTCGGTAGAAGCACGCGCAGACACTTAAATCAACTAAACAGGTGGAGCAGGCACAGATAATTAACCCTAATTGGAACACAAGAGGAGCACATTAAACTAATCAGTTAATTAATGATAGAAGGTGTATATAGTGTCTCTCTGTGTCTCTCTCTCTCTCTCATCACAAAACGACATCCTAAAACTTAAAAAACTAATGTCCACAAAAAGGTTTGTTTTCCGTAGATATCTCCCCCCCCCCCCCCCAAATAAATGTAATGTTGTAAGTCTAAAAGCTTACTTGAAGGAGTTCACACGGTCTTGTCCTACAGAAGCCAGAAGTCTGTGAAACTGGATCCCAGCCGAACTTAGCCCTGCCTAAAACAAATAGAAGTCTGTGAAACATGTTTCCTTTGAGATCGCTGTAAACACTTATTCTTCTGCATTTATTTATTTATTATCAAAACAATACATATATATATATGGAATATAAATTAATCATAGCCTACTGAATGTTACATCTTCTGATGGAAGAGAGATAGAGAATCCAGTAGCGAGAATCAAAGTATATTTATTATACTCAAGTTCAGAAGAACACAAACAGTTTGCTGGAAGACAAGACGAACACTCAACAGGCAGGCAGGCAGGCTGACGACCAGGACAGGACCCTAACAACTGAAAAGTTTGCCTGCGTCTCAATCAGCTCCCTAGTTCACTAGTCAGGGCACTGATCAGGACATAAGTCAATGGGCTCACTCCCTGATCAGTGCCCTGACTACTGAACTAGGGAGCTGATTGAGACACACCATTGAGAACCTCATATAAATAGCCCTGGTGATGAGTGCAGCAGGTGTCTGAGATCAGAGTGAGTGTAATCAGAAACAAAGCCTCCAACAAACCCACACACACACAAACTAAAGGGGAGACGATGCATTCACATTACGTGACACTGATAAATTATGAGAATTACATGACACAAAAAATTAAAAGAATTGCAAACAGACAATGTTTTGTCTTTTTGCTCTCCGATAATTTAAGTGAAAAGAGGTATTTTTTAAGTTCTTTCATAAAAATAGGAAAGGAAGTCTTAGCAGTTAGATATTTGTATAAATGTAGAATTTAGCGAATAACAAGATCAGATTAATTACAAAAAGATTGATCATAATCAACAAAGCCCAGTAGGCTACCATCCTTCCAATAGTATAAAACACATTCGTTATAAAATGTAAATCCTAATAAAGGAATTATACTAGCCAAAACATTTTAGTAAAGGGATGTCAAAAGAAATGAACTCAGAGTTGTCTCAGAGAGAGCAGCTGGAGATAATGGCCCTCATTTATCAATCTTGCGTAGAAACTGGTGTATATGTTGGCGTAAGATTATGCTTACACTCCTCTCACCGCCTGATTTATGAAACTGTGCGCACCTCTGCAGTCCAGTGCTGCGTTCCACTCCACTTTAAGACACGCACTTGCAAACTTCCCTAAGCACTTCCCCTTGGGGGAATCCCCGCCGCCATTTTGAAGTGCGTTCCACTTCGTGAAGTGGACAAGGGAAGTTTATATGGACAGACCCTTGCTCCCTCGATTTTGACCGAGTGAGCGAGTCTACTTCATATGTACACTTCAGGCAGCTTCATATACCACAATGCAACGCGATTGTGACGTCACCACGTATCGTGTTTAATTTACCCCACCACAAACAACTCTATGATATTTTTAAAAACATTTAAAACAACCCAAACACATCCATATACATATAGAATGCTGCTTTAAACAATTTCGTAAAGGAAAAAAATAAATAATAAATCAACTCCAAAGTGGATTCCAAGTGATCACCCAGCAAACACACAACGTTGGCACAACGTACTCAACCTTCTAACAACGTTGACACAACATGGCCAAAAGGTTGCTATAATACGTTGTGTGGTGAAGGTTGTTACAGTGTTGTCACAACGTTGACATTGAACCACCGTCCGGACCATTTCTTAAAGTTGTGCCAAGGTATCTGGACAACCACTGGGCGACCTGTACTCGTCATCACTGTCCTGAAGCGTGAATATCAGCTTTTTAAATTTCAACTGACAGTTGAACCGTCTCATTCTTCAACGAGTAGGCTATAATAACTTGATACGCGGATACGTGAGTAGCGTATTGCTTTTAATTTACCTTAGCTGATACGTAAATATTCAAACAAGCTACAATTTCCGTGTCTACGTGACATTCATTCGTTCTTTATTTTACAAACTAATTTTTTTTTAAATAAAATAAACGGACAAATCATATTATTCATGGAGTTGCGATTTTGTGCATTACCATCATAACGCTATTTCTCTTAACGTTAGGCTACCAGATTTACTCAGATCCTTACCGTAAGTGTTCAACATCTCATACCTGCTGGTTTCTGGACTTGCATTTCTCCTTTGGATTTGTTGATATTTCCTGGACATGATAAGTTACCGGTTACCGACCTCATATCACCCGGCTTTCGAATACGATTTTCTGCCATCTACAAAACCCGGTTTTGTTCTTAAATGTTCTGACATAGGCCTATCTTTGCTTTTTTGTGTTTGATGTAATATACTTAAACTAAATATTTGTTTATTCTATTTTATTTATTTTTAAAAAAATGTATCTGTATGGTCGCTTACCACATGCTGTTATAATAAAGTTGAATTAGTTGAATAAACTTGTATGTAATTTTTATTCTTCAAAAGTGTGTTGCAGGTGTTGATTATAATGAATTTACTGTTAGGCCCATAAATAATAGGATAAACAATAGGCATATAAAAAGTATAATAACTGAAATTAAAAATGAACCACTATGGGGAATGGGGAATATAGCATTAAAAAAATAAGTTGTCAGAATGTCGTCTTGAAGTTGCTGAATGTTGCGCAACAACGTTGCTACAGCCCCGTCGCGTCTTACAATTCTACGTTGTTACAATGTTGCGAGCACGTTGACATGCGACGTTGCCACAACGTAAACGTGTTTGCTGGGCAAGGGCTTAGGCCGTTCCAGTTCAGTCCATTGCAAATGTTCCGCCAGTAGTGGGCACTCATGCAGCGTAAGCAATGACGCACATCCGAGTGAACGAGACGGAGGGAAGTTTGCGAGTGAAGGGCATGATAAAAATGAAATGGAACGCAGCACAGGTGTACGCAATACCTGCCCTTCTTCTTCTTCTTCTTCTTCTTCTTCATATAGGGTTCCGGCAGTGTAGACACTACTGAGTGTATTACTGCCCTCCACAGGTCGAAGTTTGAACTAGATTCTTACATACAATCCTGTGTCATGTAGGAATTGTAGAACTTCCTCGGAGATCAGTTTATGCTTGTCACTGTGTCCAAACAAAGATAAAACAGAAAAAGCCTCAACTCCAAGTCCTGCCAGTTTATCAAATAATACCTTTCTCTCTGCCCTATACCTTCTACATTCCAGAAAAACATGTCTTACTGTCTCAAGACTCCCACATTCACACAAGCCAGAGACATGCTTTCCTGCAATGCACAAAGAATAATTTAACCCACAGTGCCCCAACATCAGTCTGCACAGTTTAACTGAGTCCCTACGGAAAAGAGCATTACATAAACATTTTTTCCCAACATCAGATTGTATAGAAAAAAAGTGTCTAGCCCTACTTTCCTTTTCCCACCCTCTCTGCCATTCTTTTATTAAGTCCTCTTTAATTCTCTCTCTCAGTTCCACTCTCCCCATTGACATATGAACATCTATTTCTCTTCCCAAGCTCTCCTTTGCAATGTGGTCTGCCTGATCATTACCCTTCAGCCCAGAATGCCCGGGAACCCAGCAAAAATGTATATTGCAAACAAATCGAATTCTAAAAATAACACTCAAGATGTCATTTACAATGTCAGGACGAGCTTTAGATTGTCCTACTCTTAAGGTTTCCAGAGCAGCTGCAGAGTCAGAGCAGATAACGACTTCTCTAGGTCTGACTTCCTCAATCCACCATAGAGCCCACAGAATTGCCATTAACTCAGTCGTGAGAACAGAGCTTCCATTAGATATGCGTCGACCAATCTTCAGCCCTAGCTGCTGTACATACATGCCAAACCCAGCTCGTCCATTAACTGGATCTCTAGATCCATCTGTAAAAACAATCATACTACACTCACTAATTAAGTTAAGATATTCAACTATTTTTGGTGTCACCTCCCACTTATCTTTTCCTTGAAGAAAACCAAGCTCAATGTTTAATTCAGGCAACACCCAATAAGGCATAGGTAACCATCTAGTGTGCTCTACAATACCTCCCTGTTCATACCTGCCCTTAATAAATGTGGTGGCTGAAAACGATCGTCATTAGAATAACACGCCCCTATATATTCAAGTCTCCGCCTCCCCCACGCCCTCATTTTACTCCATGGACACACAGAAGACGGCAAAGAAGCGAAACTTCTCCGACGTGGAGATCGGGCGCGCTCAATCTTCTCACTAGTCCACTAGTCAGGGCACTGATTAGGACATAAGTCAATGGGCTGACTCCCTGATCAGTGCCCTGACTACTGAACTAGAGAGATGATTGAGACGCACGCGCCCATCGAGACGAAATTGTTTTATTTGGGAATTTAAAGAGTGGGATTAAAGGCACCCACAAAAACAAAAACAAATATGGACCCAATTTACGAGTACTGTTAATAGTGTGGAGGTTGAGAAGCGCACTCCAGCAGTTTAAAGCTGTTTGGATGAGAATTACAATCACAAAATCACAATGCATTATTTTATTTTATTTCGTATCACGGCACATGGGGTGTACGATATGATGATGTGATGTGGAGTAGCGTACCAATCATTCACATTAATAATTGCATGACAATTTGTAAGATTCTTTTTATTATGATGATTTTTATTATTAATGACGCATATTGTTATTTAGAAGAAGCCGTTATTATTTATTTTATTATTATTATTATTATTATTATTATTATTATTATTATTATTTAAAAGAAGAAGAATGTAATTTGTAAATCTGAATTATTCAGTCCCAGTCCGTGCGCAGCTGCCGGGCAGGCTCACAACTGGAGGAATACATGCCTCAAATGCTTTGTAGCCTATAGTCACACAAATTAAAGGTTGAATAAAAATAAACACAGAAGTTTATAATTACTATGTTGTTGTTGTTTTTTTACAGTACACTCATAATATAGCATATCTTGTCAGTGCGTTTTGTGGTGTTAGGAATTGTTTTGCTGCGCATTTTCCCACTAACTCAAACGTGCGTACACCACCTCCTGAGCTGGCGTAGGATTGGAGTGTGCCGTACGCCAACGTCCATATTGATAAATCTCAAAGTCACCGTGGGATTGGGTGTACGCAAGGTGTACGCTGGAAATATGGTGTACGCACTTTTGATAAATGAGGGCCATTGTGTCCAGCCTCAATATTACGGATTCCACTGCTGATGCAAAAGCCAAGCTCCCATAACCTAATCTTCATCAAATCAGCTCCCCATTCCACTCATTCATATAATATTTAACACTATTACAATTTTCCTCCTCATTTTTAATATGCTCTCTCCATGTTAGTGGTGTGTTTAACCATACTCACAAAAAACTAAAACTTTAAACTTTGCCCACTTTATTTCCACATAGTTTCAGATTAATTCCTTCTCAGACTTTTTCCATTTATTTATTTTTTCTACAGAAACTCTGAAGCTGCCTTTTATCCCCAATGTTTCAACACTTTGTATTCCTTCTTGTACTTTCTTGACTATTTACAACACTCGCTTGTGGTTTTTCATTTAACCCTTGATCTACTGGACTTTTCCTTCATTTTTAAAACCTTCATTTTCCTTCATTTCCCTTCAACTCAGGGGCACGAGACTGTGACTTTTCCTAAATAATCAAAACAATAAATATATAATAATAAAATTAATTTTAGAAATATAATAAAAAAAATCTGGCCTTGATTTGGTTGTTCTAAATGTGTGTAAAATAAACATTTACTGTTTAAGTCCCTCTGGGTCAGATTGACCCCACATTGAAAATGAATGGAAAAATGAAAAACAAAAAAGCGTATTTTCTTATAAAATCCAGTATATATATCCAGTTTATTGTTGATTGTTTTAATTCTGTAGCACTTTAAGATTTTGTGTAATATATAGTGCATTATAAATAAAATGTATTATTATTATTACTTAGTTTAGTTTAGTTTATTGGTTTATTATAACGTGGATAAACCCCTTTTAAAGTCCCTTTTTTTTTTTTTTTTTTTAAAGAGCAGCTTTAGCCTCTACGACTAATTTCCACACTGTGAAAAATTATTTAGAAAAAAAGTTACCTGGTTGCCTTAAAATTTTGAGTTCATTGAAATTTTGAGTTAATACAATGAAATTTTTTTGAGATTTATTAACCTTTATTAAAATATTATTAAAAGATTTTTTAAGCATATTGGGTAATTGTGTGTGTGTTTGATTTCTGATGACGCAGCCAAATTGTGCTATTTTCATGATTTATCAATTTTTTTTATGTGGTTCAGATACAATAATATTTTGAGTTTCTATTTATTAAACAAATTTCCTTCATTGTATTAACTCAAATTTTTAATTTCAATAAACAAATTTTTTTTAAGGCAACCAGGTTACTTACTTTTTTAAGATAAACCAACAAAAAACAACCAAAATGTTTTACAGTGCAGCTGTAGTCCCCGGCCCGTTGTTAATAGGCATACATCTGGTAAAATAAATTACAATTATATTTATAACATTATATTTATAACACACACTTGAGATGGCACAAACAAACAAGCATCAATTGCAAAGACATAAAAGCAGTTAATGCATTACAAAAGTACAAATTTCGCACACAGTATAGTCATATGAAGGCCACAGTAAGACACAAGACCTAACAGTGAGGCAGGCAACAAAAATCGAAAGGCAGCAACATGACCATGTCACATCACAAACACATCCCATCTGTCTGATTAATGTTTACAGTTATAATTGTCGGACAGATGGATGTAAGGACTTGGATGTAAGCGCAGCAGGTCATAGTCCACACTTAATTATTCACGGTCAAAAGGATACAAGACTGTTAAGATATGAAAAAACATGAACACAGAAGATAGTGTGGCTTTAGCAGTTGTTAAGCATTAACTGTTATTTTGAGTAGGATACTATGATTTGATTAAGAAATTTACACAGAAGCGGGTTTTCATCATTTCAAATGCACGCTCAATGATTGTGCAACCTTTGGAATGATGGGAGTTGAACCTTTGCTCTGCCATGCCTCTCAGTGCCCTCTTATATGGTGTGACAAGGGCCAGGGGTTCCTGTAGACTTGGGTACCCAGCGTCAGCTAGGAGAAAATACCCAGGCGGAGGATAAGTCCCCCTAGTGTAGATGGGGCTGTTCTTGAGGATGTGTGCATCATGCACACTTCCTGGGTAAACCACAAAGATGTCAATAAAGTGACCCTGATGGTCACAGACTGCCTGGAGCACCACTGAAGGGAAAAGTTTTCTGTTGTTGTAATCGCGAACATCAGGGCCGCCGGGACATTTAATTCTTATGTGGCAGCTGTCTACTGCCCCTGCTGCCTTGCCAAATGCTTGGTGGTTAGCCAAACAAGCAAAACCATCCCCAGCCACTTGGAGCTCCTCCTGAGTATGAGGGAAGTTGACAAATTGAGGGAGCACAGCCACCACCTCATCCACCATCTTGTGGACAACTCTGTGCACTGTGGGAAGAGGCATGCTAAAGACCATGGAGAGAACCCAGCCTGAACAGAAACACGAGTGTCTCCTGGGTCGGGGCCCATCCGTGCTGCCTGTCAGTCTTCAGGCCCACCATAAGCTGCTGCATGGCCTGAAGTCTGGCCATGTGTCCTCCCTGCCATAGTACCGCTGCAGTACTGGCACTGTAGCATTGATGGCACAGTAGCGCCGAGCCTGTACAACATGTAGAGGAAGGTTTCAAGTATAAATTCAGTTTTGCCATTTATTTAAGAATTTTTAGATGTTTGGACTAGAAACAAGACAAAAAAATACTAAGTAAGAAAACCATTTTTTTTTGCAGTGTATGAAATAATAAAAAAAATAGCTTTCAAAACCATGTTAGTGGGCAGTATATTATCTTTCCATATCTATTCTCTCCGTATCTCTCTCTCTCTACCACAATTATCTTATAAGGGGAGAGTTTTGGTCATTAATAATTTGGCTGCTTCTACATTGTGTTATAAGCTAATGGTGGTTGAACCACCTGAAGAATTGGTGAACTCAATTCAAAAGACATTAATAGATTTTTTCTGGAACGGTAAACACTGGATTCATGCTGCACAGTTGTAATTGCCTCCATGTGAAGGAGGACAAGGCTTGATAGATATTAAGAGCAGAATTCAAGCTTTCAGACTGATTTCAGCACAAAAAATTCTGTGTAGAAAAGAATTAACATGGACACGTACAGCAGCCGCAATTCTGCAAATTGAGGGATTGAACTATCTATGAGTAGAGGGATTGAACTATGATGTACATCTTTTCTGGATAAAAATTAGAGATTGGCTTGGCAGAGACTACACCCTTCTATTGATCAATGTTACAGGCATGGGATAAAACCTTTAAGATTAAAAGAGTTTCTGAGATCCCTAAATACTGGCTGTTGGAGGAACCACTTTTTCATAATCCGGTGATCTGTGGGTCACTGATGTCTTCTAGGAGTGTACATGAGAATATGCTGAGAAGAAATTGTACAAAGTTGAAGGATTTGGTCAACCCAGATGGCTGGAAGTCTGTGGAGGACATCATGTATTTGACGGGTTTTCGATCTCCACGTCTCGCCATTTTTTGTGAGTTTTTGGAAGAAATTTGCTCTTTTTTGCCAGAATTCAACAGAGAAGTAATACAAAGAAAGGATTACAGTGAACAGAATGATGCTATCCCTCAAAAACTGTTAATCTACTCTACTTATAACGACACTGCCTCGGAAGACGATCATATAGAGGGTTTTGACACCTCTGAGACATGGACAGTTGATGAGATGTCTAAAAAGACTTTGTATAACCTAAGTGTGGCAGTTCACCCCTCATATTACCACTCATCTGGATAGTGGTTTGTCATCAGTCCCAAGGGCTATAAATGTTTGTGTGTTGCCGGGGAGGGCAGTATGTGACGTCATGTCATTATCTCTTTCGGGGCGGTGTGTAAGAGTTGAGAGGTAAGCACTGCAGGTTAGCGACGCTGTTGCGAGTGTTTTTGCACCAGATGATATGGACTCGTTTTGTCTTAGTGGTCTGAGGAAATAAACGGCGGATCGTCTGCACCGCTTGTTTTGTGAGCTCCTAGTGAAGTGGAGGAGGTTTGTGGTGACTTTATAACTGCCGGCCTCAGGTATGTTTGCAACCTCGAATATATTTAATGTTTTAATCTGATCGTGAGCCCGCTTGGTGAGTCTTCTCTCGTTGCCTTTCCACTCCAGGTGTTTTCCATAGACCTGAGTAAGGTTGTAGTGGGTTGTATGTCGTCGTTCTGTCTAAGGGACGAGTGAAGTGGAGGCTTGGTGCAGCGCGACGCACCGAACGTTTGTGATCGTTACTGCTGTTTGCTCAACTGGCGTTCATAGAGACGCGCTGCTGCGCGTGCATACTCCGTGCACTGTTTTGCTGCCCGGCTATTTGGCCTAATGATGATTAACGTTACTGTGACACTGTTTTAACAACACCTTTCACTGTCTGCCTGTTATTTCACTAGAGCCAGCGTGGACGTGTATTGCTGATTGATGTTATCACTCAGAATATCGTGTGTTGCCCGTGGTGCTGGAGGCTCATTATTAGTCATCACTGTTCATTTTGTTTTTTGTTTATTTTGTTAATTTAAGTTGTTGTATCTTGTGTACTTATGTTTGGTTTTGTCCATTTGTATGTTTAGTAGGCCCCGCTCTGTTTTTCTTGTTTGGCCTTTGCGGCCCAGGTATGAAGTACAGACGTTTGGTCTGTATGTCTTAAGGCCTGCAGGAGACTTGTCGTTTCTCATAATGTACCCTGAATATCAGAGGTGTGTACGTATTACAGAGCCATATTGAGACGTGACCGGCCGGTGCGCATTTCTCTATCCTTGTAGCTGCGCCACTGTGTTTCTGTTTCCTTGACATGAAAATTGTGTGTTTGGGCCTAATCGTGACTGATTCAGATTTATACACTGCGTTTGTTTGATTTGCGGAGGGTTGTTCCTCCCTTAGGTATATTGTTTTTCATGTTTTCTATTGTGGTCTGTGTCTTATGTGTATGTTCTGTGTTATAGAATTGGGACGGCAAGGAGACAAAGTGCAGCGGTCCTCATCTTGGTGGTGGTACTGTGGAGTGTTTGCTGTGCCACACGGAGGTTTCAGGTTGTGTGTGTGTGTGTGTGTGTGTGTGTGTGTGTGTGTGTGTGTGTGTGTGTGTGTGTGCGTGTGGGTGTGGCGTGAGTGCACATGTGGTTGCTGTGGTTTTCTCTTTAGGAGTGTAGTGCCCTTCGGGGTGAGTGATCTCGACTGCCAGACCAATTCTTAAAGCTACACTGTGTAACTTTTTTAGTTTATTCTTAGCTAAAATCACTTAGTTCTTTCAAAAATATATGTGCTCATTAATGTATATTTACTTCTTTCAAGTAATAATGCATTCTTGTAATTTTATAATATACCATTGAAAATACATAAGTGTTAGGGGTTCGGATGGCGGTCGCCATGTTGCTCCTCCATCTTGAAAGTACATTTGCCAAAGAGGGACATACCCGTAAATTCAAGCTTCGCTTTTCGCGTTTTTACACTCGATGGCACCGTGTCGAATGTGAAGAGGAGGATTGCTTGAGGCTGCTATATGATGATGGAGGATCACTCTTAAGCGCCTTTCACACTGCACGTCAGACCTGCAATATTCCCGGAGCATTGCCGGGTCGTCTTCTGTGTGAAAGCAACCACGTCCCGGCATTGATTACCGAATTGAACCCGGGTCGGGGACCTAGTAACATTGCGGGATATGTATCAGAGTCGCCAAGGAAGCGGAAAAGAGAATTAAGACGGCAACGCAACGGGCAAATCAACAAGACAAAAGTAAATATTGGAGTGGCCTTTCCAAGATGGAAAGAGCTCATGAGGAGCAACGATTTTAAAAAGAACGCCGACGTTGCCTGCTTTCTTCTCGACAGGTAATATTAATTCAGCCTATTTGTGTATATTGGAAGTTTTATTGTTGCTTGGCTAATTATATCATGGTGTGCTGAGCATAACACTAGAACGACGTCTAGGATAGTTTTCCTCGCGTCAATGATGAAAAAGTATTGTTTACCTTATAACATAAATCCGTGTTCTATGACGGATAACATGAGATTAATATTTGAATTGCATTATAATTTGTTTGCCTTACGCTAGTGATGTCGTACAATATACAGAATAACGATAGCACTGATAAAAGGTACTTTACTAAGAGCTTGCATTCGTCTGGGAACCTGATAGCTGATGTTAGCAATGAACTGGTTAAAAATAACGAAAACGTAAAACTATTATTCATTTTACATAGATTAATTTGATCATAGATCATTTGGTAAATTAAATAACTGCAAATTATAATAGTTTTCAAAAGTAACCTCATCACTTGAGTTGACGCAACACTCACCGAAGAGGTCGAACTGAAAGCCAAGACTAAATCGGCCACCGTAGGAGGTAAAACGAAATCGAAATTGAGAGGAGCAGAAACTAATATTCACTGGATGGTCATATACCTTTACACCACTAGATGGGGGAAAATATCACACAGTGTAGCTTTAAGGGAAGAACGTGTCATTGTTCATTTTGATCTATTGATTTTGACTGTCTGTTCAATTTCATTAGTGGTTACTTGACCTGTTTAATCAATCTTAACTTAATAAATGTTTTACTATTTGTATAAAACCCCTGTCTCTTGCCTGACTCCAACCGATACGAACCTGTAAGCCTTATGTGCTGTGAGCTTGATTTGGGTGATTCCCTGGTATTAAGCCCCCAGGGTGGTGTAGTGGGTTTTTAAATATTATTATTTTTGTGCTTTTGCACTGCAATCAATTCTGTGTCCTCTGCACACTGCACTCTTGCCACATAAGCATCAAGATTGTTCATAAAGAGACATTGAAAAGGACAGCAGCCATTGAAGTGGACAATGTGTTTTGGACCAGCTTTCCCCTTGAGAGATCAGTGGAGGTCCCTGTATAAGTTTCCACTAGAGAAAAGAACTGCAGATTTACAGTGGAGACTTATTTATTTATATTGTAGCAATAGCTACAAACAGATATGTGGCCCTCTTTAATCCAGCAGTAAGTGGGGAGTGTGGGTTTTGTAGCACAGAGGAAACTGTGGAACATTTGTTTTTGAAGTGCAAAAGATTGGATGGGCTTTTTAAAGTTTTGACAGAATGGTTTAGAGGACTGGGTGAAACCTTTTCTGATTGTGCTTTTATAGGAGGTGTTAAGTATAAAATTTCAAAAAGGGCTATATATTTGTCTTCTGAATTATGTTATGGGTGTAGCAAAATTAGGGATTTGGAAGACTAGGAAGAACAAATTTCTGGGTCTAAATACAATAAATAGATCCATGCAGAATGTTGGAGGGGTTAATAGATTACAAATTGAATATGCTTATTATGAATTGGTAGGAGATTTAATGACTTTTAGAGAAAAGTGGTGCATGAAGTAACCACTTAATCTCTGCAACATATTTCGAATAATTATGACGTATGCAAATTTGGACACAAATGATGAGCACAGGGCTAGAGTGGTTAATTCACAATAAGTACACACACATTCATAATTTTATGCCTAATTAAGTTTACATTTACATTTAATCATTTAACAGCTGCTTTTTTTTTTAATCGAGCACATTACACAGACTTTTTTTTTTTTTTTTGAACAAACATGCCCCTTTGGGATGGAACCACGAGGCGCCGCTCACTCGCAGAACGCAAGCTTCTGGAGGGTGTGTAAGTCTGAACAAGTGAGTTTAGGTATATTGGTGCAGAGCCAGAGGTTGTTTTGTAGGCGAGAACTAGTGCCTTGAATTTGATGCGAGCAGCCATTGGCAACCAGTGCAGTTTGATGAAGAGAGGCGTAACATGCGTTCTCTTCGGCTCATTAAAGACCACTCTCGCCGCTGCATTCTGGATCAGCTGCAAGGGTTTGATAGTGCATGCTGGAAGCCCAGCCAGAAGAGCATTACAATAGTCCAGTCTGGAGAGAACAAGAGCTTGAACCAGGAGTTGTGCAGCCTGTTCTGATAGGAAGGGTCTAATCTTTCTAATGTTGTATAAAGCAAATCTGCAGGACCGGGCTGTTGCAGTAATGTGGTCAGTGAAGTTTAACTGGTCATCAATCACAACTCCAATTTAAATTTAAATTAAAACAACATTGAGGTCCGGACCGGAGCCCTCATATCTGACTACAGCCATTATTACAGTCGTGTAGGCAGCCTATAGTTTACCTCAACACTTCACTTCACATCGTCAGAGCTATTCAGTCTGCTTTAGCTAGTTTCACCACAGAGCCTTTACTGTATACATGATGTTGTGATTTTATTCAAATGGATAAAGTGACTGCCTGGCGCTCGTTATCACTTTAATAGAGCGGTGAAAGCACAGAACGAGTTTGTCAGCTCCGTGTGTAAAACGATCTATTTATTTATTAATTTATCCGTTCCGGACCACTTTAACCCCTGCCCTGTACTTTTTTTTGTTGGTTTACCTTAAAAGAGTAAGTAACATTAAATTTGAGTTTTATACAATGAAGGAAAATGGTTTAATAAATAGAAACTCAAAATATTATTGAGTAAAACTTTAGAATAATGGTCATTAGTTAACATAAGTTGATGTATTAACTAACATGAACTAACATGAGCAGTACATTTGTTACTGTATTTGTTCATCTTTGTTAAGATTAGTTAATAAAAATCCAGCTGTTCATGTTAGTTCACGGTGCATTAACTAATGTTAAGAAGCTTTGTGTAGAATGTATAGTAAATGTTGAAATTAACATTAACAAAGATAAATAAATGCTTTATAAGTGCAGTTCATTATTAGTTCATGTTAACTAATGTACTTAACTAATGTTAACTAATGACCTTTATTCTAAAGTGTTACCTATTATGGTTTCTGAATCACAGAAAAAATGTGATAAATCATGAAAATTGCACAATTTGGCAAATCACAAATAAAATACACACAATTACCCAATATGCTTACAAAATCTTTTAATAATATTTGAATAAATGTTGTTGATTCTCAAAAATGTTCATTGTATTAACTCAAACTTTTTTTAAATTATTTTTTATTTTACAGTATCGTTTTGGATAAACCTTCTGCTAAACGATTAAATGTAAATGTATATATTTCCTCTTTTTTTCTTCTTTCTGCAGACCCCCTGTCACTGCCAGATTGAAACCCCTGAGCAAACACGTCTCGTCTAAAAGTGCTCTGTCCCTTTAAGGCTCGAGCACGTGACCCTTGTGTTTCGTGTGTGTGTGTGTGTGTGTGTGTGTGTGTGTGTGTGTGTGTGTGTGTGTGTGTGTGTGTGTGTGTGTGTGTGTGTGTGTGTGTGTGTGTGTGTGTGTGTGTGTGTGTGTGTGTGTCAGGTGAGTCCGACATCGAGTGGCAGGTGTGAGTGTCCACCTCTGCTTATCTTCACACACACCCACGTTTTACACACAGCGAGAAAACTTCCTGTTCATGCCGCTGGTAAGTTCTGCACCTGTTTGCTTTTTTATTTATTTATTTTACCAGTTTTTTAATTAATATAACAAATCTGAAAATGAGACTTCATGTTTGTAATAGCAGCAAAGTTGTAAAAATTGGACCCTATATTACTGTATATAGAAATAATGCTAAGCGATTACTAGCTAGCTTTTTCTCACTAAAATCATGTTGACATATATATTGTTTATGTCTTGTGGCAAGAGCCTATGAAACAGTGATTCAATTAATATTTTTGCAGCCGAAGTGAACAACATTATGCCACTCTCAGTACTTCAATTTGGCTGGACTCTTCAGTCATGAATAATTTCAGACCTATTTCTATTTCAGTAATTTCCTGCAACTTAATTCAGATAAAACTGAATTTTTAATTATTGGACAGAAAAGCTCCACCAGTAGTAACCGAGAATACTGTCTAACACTTGATGACTGCTCTGTCAAGCCCTCGTCGTCAGTGAGGAACCTGGGTGTGCTCTTTGATACCAATCTTTCATTTGAAAGCCACGTGTCTAGCATCTGTAAAACCGCATTCTATCATCTTAAAAATATATCTAAATTACGGCACATGCTTTCAATGCAAAATGCTGAACAGTTAGTACATGCGTTCATGAGCTCAAGGCTAGATTATTGTAATGCTCTACTGGGTGGTTGCCCTGCTCGCTTAATAAACAAACTCCAGCTAGTCCAAAATGCAGCAGCTCGAGTTCTTACTAGAACCAGGAAGTATGATCATATTAGTCCAGTTCTGTCAACACTGCACTGGCTCCCTATTAAACATCGCATACATTTTAAAATCTTACTAATTACTTACAAAGCACTAAATAGTTTAGCTCCCCGGTACTTAAGCGAGCTCTTAACGCATTATACTCCATTATGTCTATTGCGGTCTCAAAACTCTGGCCAGTTGATCATACCTAGCAGGCATGTGCAAGGGGGTGGGGGGCGGAGGGTGCTCGAGCATCTGCCTCTTTGCCCCTTGATGCCCAAAGTGCCCTTTTTGTCAAGGCAAAAACTAAACAAAACAACTAATATAATCATATATATATATATATAATCAAAGGAGGCTGGAACCAGTGAACGTTCAACAATACTTTAATAAACAACAAATAAACTGAAAGTAAAAGTGGCAGCCCCTCACAGACAACACCCCACGCACACAATAATAAAACGTAAACCAAAAGGAGTGGCCTGGTCCTCTCTCGTCCTTCACTGTTGTCCCTCCTCTTTTTATGCGTCCGAGCTCCTCTGTGATTATTAAATTTGATCCCCTACAAAAATATATCCTGAGTGGGCCTTTGAGCATCTGACTCTTTGCCCCTTGATGCCCAAAGTGCCCTTTTTGTCAAGGCAAAAAATAAAAAAATAAAACACTATTATATATATATATATAATCAAAGGCCCTTTTGTGAAGGCCTGCCCAATCTAACTAACTATTAGTCAAATTAAATAAATTAAACTATAAAATGAATCGCATGATGATGACCTTTCACCCGACGACCTCATGTCTCACGCCGCTCGCGCGCACCAGTGGAGAGTGGACTGAGAAGCGGATTCTTCAATACAGCGGTTCATTCTTCAATATAACGTTAAGTGTTGTTCTCAGCGAAGTGTTTGTTTAGTTAGTTATTATTTGTTATCATTTTACAAGAACGACGTGGAGAGAGCATGGAGCTGTTGTTTATGTTGCTGTTTCCAGTGTGTGTAATGTAGAAGTAACGTTAACGTTAGTTTGCTGTTTGAGGGAGAAAATTTTCACGGGCGTAGAGTTACACAGTCTTTGTTATTTTACTAAAAACTATTTATACTTTAAACTATTATTTTTATTCCAGTATTTATTTTAAAAAAAACACTGGTAAAGGCTTATACTGATGTGTCATCCTCTGAATTACCCTATATCTGTTTTTTATTATCATTAAAAAAATAACGTTATATAAATTCAGAACAGGTTTCAATGATGTTCATGTCAATAATGTCCATCACAGAGAAAAGTGTAGCTTTAATGATAATTCATCTGTATTTAATTTATTTGTGAAGTTCAGAAAGGTGTTACTATTATGTTTTCTGTCTAAAAGGCCACCGGTAAATATAACATTTATTATAATGGGTTTATATAAAGATTGTTTTAAGTTCACTTAAATTAAGTGTTTTTATTTAAGCCTAATAAATATTGAAATTGGTAGCTTTTATTTATACTGTAATGCAATATCATAATGTTTCATAGAGACATTAGTATCAGTGATACTAGCCTTCATTCATAAAAAGATGCCAATACAACACACATTTACAAGAATTATGTTGTCTTTAAATTGTTTCTACATTAATTTGGAGATTAACTGAAATTATTACAATATCAAAATATTAAAAACGCCCATGTTTTTAAATCGTGATTTATCTTGATTAATTACAGAAAAAAAATGATTAATTAGTTCATTTGTTTAAATCGTTTCCCAGCACTAATTTTAATATGAAAAAAAATATGTTTTTCTTTATCAGTAGTGTTTACAACAGCAAAATCACAATAGCCTCTAAACCCAATAATATATCTCTGGAAATAATACTTTAAAATGTATTATTAAAAATATCGATGTCAATATAAAATGAACCTGACTTAACATCAAAGTGCAGAGTACATGAGATATGGCCCTATTAGATTTCAGGAAAAGGTACGAAAATACCCAGATTATGAATATGAAGGAGTTATGCATGTTTATGACAACTGTCATTAAGTGTCATTTGCTCAATTAATGCAAAGATGACATTATGTGAGATGTGTTTGTTATGACAACTTTAAATTTCAAAGTTTGTCACTATCACTAACAAAGACATCTCACATAATGTCATCTTTGCATTAATTGAGCGAATGACACTTAATGACAGTTGTCATAAACATGCATAACTCCTTTATATTCATGACGTGTCATGTCAGTCTGATGCACACCCCTTCAAGTAAAGTGTTAGCGCTTGTTTTAATGTCTATAGTCTCAGATATACTCCAGCAGTATCAGCAGCAACAACAGCAAAGGCAGCAAACCCACTAAACGATTTATTTAGGAAATATAAGATTAAAACATTTTACCAGAAAAGGTTTTAGAATTTAATGTTAAAAATCTTGTATAATATTGCTTTTTAGTGTGTTTTTTTGCTTGTTTTTTATTTTTATTGCATAAATGTAACTCTTGTATATTTGTAATTCAGTTTTTGCCATGAAAATAGCCACAGATACTGACATGATGTTAAATAAAACTATTCAGTACAGTACGTAATGGGCCACATTGATTAAGAATAATGACCATGTCCTACCTACAGTTTACTATAACAGCTGTTCTTTACTATTCTGTATAACAGAATCATAAGTATAACAGTTTCTAATCCCAGAGTTATTAATAGGTGGAAATATTTATTTATTTTTTTACTTTTAAAATATGTTTTTTTTTTACTTTTGACCTTTTAAAGGTTTCTTATCAAAACTGCATCACAGCATTTGCTGCTATATCAATACAGAAACATCCGTATTGAAACGCGTATCGGAAAGGAATGTGTGACAATATATTGCTGTATTGATATTTTGAGCACAGCCCGATTAAAAGCCTTGCTCCATGTGCCCCTTTTATACTTTGAGCACCTGCCCCTCCAACGGTCTCTACACGGCCCTGATATCTAGAATATCTAAATCAACTGCAGGCGGTCGATCCTTTTCCTATTTAGCTCCTAAACTCTGGAATAGTCTTCCTAGCATTGTTCGAGAAGCAGACACACTCTGTCAGTTTAAATCTAGACTAAAAACACATCTCTTTACTATGGCATGTTCTGTGTCATTTTTAACTTTCATTATTCAAATCAATTGACTGATTGTTATTGTTACTGGATTTTGTTATGTGTTCGGGCTCGTCTGTGAGGGTCTGTCCGGGTTACTTTTGTTTATTTATTTGATTAAAGTCTTTTAAATGTTCACCGGTTCCCGCCTCGTTGTTCCTGGAACAAGCGAACTGCGTTACATTGGTGCCGAAGCCCATAAGGAAGGAGGAACATGCTGTCAGAGAGCCCTCACTGCTGAGGAGGTTGGGCAGTGCGGATGGAGGAAGATGGAGGAAGACCACGAGGCGATGGTGCTGGAGCGAGTGAAGACCGGTGGGACGGAGACGCTGCTGTGCCCCTTCGGGGGGCAGAGGGGGATCGAGTCGTCCCCAGAGCGGCCAGTACCATGGCACTTATTATAATTATCGCTTATAATAAACTCAATATAGTCCACAGTTTTGCCTCTTCTGAGCATTCAGCAAAAACACACAAGTCCTCAGCTTCTCTATTCCCTCAGTCCCCGTGCTCTTGTGGCTTTTATGCCATCTCGAGGTGTTTATCATTTGCACTTGACCTAGGCTACTTGCTGACCACCGCTCTCCTGACTCTCTCTTTGTGCAGACCTCGCTAAACCATGCCCCCCTCTGCCAGAAACATATTGCAAACATGGCAACGTTTTTTGTTGTGAGAATTGAACCTGGGGTTTGGGCTTAACATGTAAATGTCATGGTCGTGACAGGTTAAATTGTCTTAGGTACGAGCCGGATTCGGGGTTCAGTTTAAAGCACGTGCAGGACCCCTAAATCAGTCTGGCCTGATGTTCAGTGATGTCTCTGTTAGGTTGACCTGATGTTCAGTGATGTCTCTGTTAGGTTGACCTTATGTTCAGTGATGTCTCTGTTAGGTTGTTCTGATGTTCAGTGATGTCTCTGTTAGGTTGACCTGATGTCCAGGGATGTCTCTGTTAGGTTGGCCTGATGTTCAGTGATGTCTCTGTGAGGTTGGTCCGATGTTCAGAGATTTTTTCTTTTAGGTTGGCCTTATGTTAAGTGATGTCTATGTTAGGTTGGTCTGATGTTCAGTGATGTCTCTGTTAGGTTGGTCTGGTGTCCAACGATGCCTCTTTTCTCTGTTAGGTTGACCTGATGTTCAGTGATGTCTCTGTTAGGTTGACCTGATGTTCAGTGATGTCTCTGTTAGGTTGGTCTGGTGTCCAACGATACCTCTTTTCTCTGTTAGGTTGGTCTGATGTCCAGTGATGTCTCTGTTAGGTTGGCCTGATGTTCAGTGATGTCTCTGTTAGGTTGGCCTGATGTTCAGTGATGTCTCTGTTAGGTTGGCCTGATGTTCAGTGATGCCTCTGTTCTCTGTTAGGTTGGTCTGATGTTCACTGATGTCTCTGTTAGGTTGGCCTTATGTTTAGTGATGTCTCTGTTAGGTTGGTCTGATGTTCAGTGATGTCTCTTTTAGGTTGGCCTTATGTTTAGTGATGCCTCTGTTCTCTGTTAGGTTGGCCTGATGTTCTGTGATGTCTGTTAGGTTGGCCTGATGTCCAGTGATGTCTCTGTTAGGTTGGCCTGATGTTCAGTGATGTCTCTGTTAGGTTGGCCTGATGTCCAGTGATGTCTCTGTTAGGTTGGTCTGATGTTCAGTGATGTCTCAGTTAGGTTGGCCTGATGTCCAGTGATGTCTCTGTTAGGTTGGTCTGATGTTCAGTGATCTCTCTGTTAGGTTGACCTGATGTTCAGTGATGTCTCTGTTAGGTTGACCTGATGTTCAGTGATGTCTCTGTTAGGTTGACCTGATGTTCAGTGATGTCTCTGTTAGGTTGACCTGATGTTCAGTGATGTCTCTGTTAGGTTGACCTGATGTTCAGTGATGTCTCTGTTAGGTTGGTCTGATGTTCAGTGATGTCTCTTTTAGGTTGGCCTGATGTTCAGTGATGTCTCTGTTAGGTTGGCCTGATGTCCAGTGATGTCTCTGTTAGGTTGACCTGATGTTCAGTGATGTCTCTGTTAGGTTGGCCTGATGTCCAGTGATGTCTCAGTTAGGTTGGCCTGATGTCCAGTGATGTCTCTGTTAGGTTGGTCTGATGTTCAGTGATGTCTCAGTTAGGTTGGCCTGATGTCCAGTGATGTCTCTGTTAGGTTGGTCTGATGTTCAGTGATGTCTCAGTTAGGTTGACCTGATGTTCAGTGATGTCTCTGTTAGGTTGACCTGATGTTCAGTGATATCTCTGTTAGGTTGACCTGATGTTCAGTGATGTCTCTGTTAGGTTGACCTGATGTTCAGTGATGTCTCTGTTAGGTTGACCTGATGTTCAGTGATGTCTCTGTTAGGTTGACCTGATGTTCAGTGATGTCTCTGTTAGGTTGGTCTGATGTTCAGTGATGTCTCTGTTAGGTTGGTCTGATGTTCAGTGATGTCTCTGTTAGGTTGGTCTGATGTTCAGTGATGTCTCTGTTAGGTTGGTCTGATGTTCAGTGATGTCTCTGTTAGGTTGGCCTGATGTCCACTGATGTCTCTGTTAGGTTGACCTGATGTTCAGTGATGTCTCTGTTAGGTTGGCCTGATGTCCAGTGATGTCTCTGTTAGGTTGGCCTGATGTTCAGTGATGTCTCAGTTAGGTTGGCCTGATGTCCAGTGATGTCTCTGTTAGGTTGGTCTGATGTTCAGTGATGTCTCAGTTAGGTTGGTCTGATGTTCAGTGATGTCTCAGTTAGGTTGACCTGATGTTCAGTGATGTCTCTGTTAGGTTGACCTGATGTTCAGTGATGTCTCAGTTAGGTTGGTCTGATGTTCAGTGATGTCTCTGTTAGGTTGGCCTGATGTTCAGTGATGTCTCTGTTAGGTTGGCCTGATGTCCAGTGATGTCTCTGTTAGGTTGACCTGATGTTCAGTGATGTCTCTGTTAGGTTGACCTGATGTTCAGTGATGTCTCTGTTAGGTTGACCTGATGTTCAGTGATGTCTCTGTTAGGTTGACCTGATGTTCAGTGATGTCTCTGTTAGGTTGGTCTGATGTCCAGTGATGTCTCTGTTAGGTTGACCTGATGTTCAGTGATGTCTCTGTTAGGTTGACCTGATGTTCAGTGATGTCTCTGTTAGGTTGACCTGATGTTCAGTGATGTCTCTGTTAGGTTGACCTGATGTTCAGTGATGTCTCTGTTAGGTTGACCTGATGTTCAGTGATGTCTCTGTTAGGTTGACCTGATGTTCAGTGATGTCTCTGTTAGGTTGACCTGATGTTCAGTGATGTCTCTGTTAGGTTGACCTGATGTTCAGTGATGTCTCTGTTAGGTTGACCTGATGTTCAGTGATGTCTCTGTTAGGTTGACCTGATGTTCAGTGATGTCTCTGTTAGGTTGACCTGATGTTCAGTGATGTCTCTGTTAGGTTGACCTGATGTTCAGTGATGTCTCTGTTAGGTTGACCTGATGTTCAGTGATGTCTCTGTTCTCTTTTAGGTTGGCCTGATGTTCAGAAATGTCTCTGTTAGGTTGACCTGATGTCCAGTGATGTCTCTGTTCTCTTTTAGGTTCACCCAATGTCCAGTGATGTCTCTGTTAGGTTGGCCTGATGTCCAGTGATGTCTCTGTTCTCTTTTAGGTTCACCCAATGTCCAGTGATGTCTCTGTTAGGTTGGCCTGATGTCCAGTGATGTCTCTGTTCTCTTTTAGGTTCACCCAATGTCCAGTGATGTCTCTGTTAGGTTGGCCTGATGTTCAGTGATGTCTCTGTTAGGTTGGCCTGATGTCCAGTGATGTCTCTGTTAGGTTGACCTGATGTCCAGTGATGTCTCTGTTAGGTTGGCCTGATGTTCAGTGATGTCTCTGTTAGGTTGGCCTGATGTCCAGTGATGTCTCTGTTAGGTTGACCTGATGTTCAGTGATGTCTCTGTTAGGTTGACCTGATGTTCAGTGATGTCTCTGTTAGGTTGACCTGATGTTCAGTGATGTCTCTGTTAGGTTGACCTGATGTTCAGTGATGTCTCTGTTAGGTTGACCTGATGTCCAGTGATGTCTCTGTTAGGTTGACCTGATGTTCAGTGATGTCTCTGTTAGGTTGACCTGATGTTCAGTGATGTCTCTGTTAGGTTGACCTGATGTTCAGTGATGTCTCTGTTAGGTTGACCTGATGTTCAGTGATGTCTCTGTTAGGTTGACCTGATGTTCAGTGATGTCTCTGTTAGGTTGACCTGATGTTCAGTGATGTCTCTGTTAGGTTGACCTGATGTTCAGTGATGTCTCTGTTAGGTTGACCTGATGTTCAGTGATGTCTCTGTTAGGTTGACCTGATGTTCAGTGATGTCTCTGTTAGGTTGACCTGATGTTCAGTGATGTCTCTGTTAGGTTGACCTGATGTTCAGTGATGTCTCTGTTAGGTTGACCTGATGTTCAGTGATGTCTCTGTTAGGTTGACCTGATGTTCAGTGATGTCTCTGTTAGGTTGACCTGATGTTCAGTGATGTCTCTGTTAGGTTGACCTGATGTTCAGTGATGTCTCTGTTAGGTTGACCTGATGTTCAGTGATGTCTCTGTTAGGTTGACCTGATGTTCAGTGATGTCTCTGTTAGGTTGACCTGATGTTCAGTGATGTCTCTGTTAGGTTGACCTGATGTTCAGTGATGTCTCTGTTAGGTTGACCTGATGTTCAGTGATGTCTCTGTTAGGTTGGCCTGATGTTCAGTGATGTCTCTGTTAGGTTGACCTGATGTTCAGTGATGTCTCTGTTAGGTTGACCTGATGTTCAGTGATGTCTCTTTTAGGTTGGCCTGATGTTCAGAAATGTCTCTGTTAGGTTGACCTGATGTCCAGTGATGTCTCTGTTCTCTTTTAGGTTCACCCAATGTCCAGTGATGTCTCTGCTGGTGTTCTCTGTGCCTCTGTTCCCGGTTGTGGTCGTGATTATGGCTCTTTTCCACTCACCGTTGTCGGCTCTGTGCTGTCAGGTGTATTCTGCCATACTGAAGCTTTCGCACAGGAAGGTCTGTGTCAGCTCCACTCACGCATATGTCTTCTCCAACTGCACCCACGGACAGGCTGAGAGTGTCCTGCTGACCTTTGACCTCTATTCCAGCACACACGCCTCCTTCAACATTGGCCCTCAGAAAGGTCAGTCACTGGGGTCTGTTATCTTGATGTGTGTCTCCTTAAAGACTTTTACTAATCACACCTCATTGATATACTTTTCACTTTTCATATTCATCTTCTATGCTCGCTTTTAAAGCATTTCATTGTTGTCTTCTGTGAACTCTCTCTGACCCTCAAACAAACCCTCTTTCTAATGTATTGTTAAGACTTATTTATTTAAATGGCCAGTTATGATTAACTGCTTCTGCAGCTTAGCTTCCATAAATGTTCTTGGTTGTGAACTATGTTAGAGTACATCTACTTAGTAAAGCTGCTTAATCAAGTAATGTCCTGTGAATCTTGTACTCTGAGTAGCATGTTATCTTGTGGTTGTCAGGTGAGTTTCTGGATGAGATTGTGAAGCGTGAAGCCCCGCGGAGGGTTTTGGAGTTGGGCACACACTGTGGCTATGCTGCAGTCCGGATTCTACGTCTGCTCCCTCCGTCTGGAGAACTGCTGACGGTAGAGCGTGATCCTCTGACAGCAGATCGAGGCGAGGAGATAATACTGGTGGCAGGCTTCAAACACCAGCAGGTGTTACATTACTGTAGAAGAGTAAATGATCGAAGTGTTAACATGTTACATTTGACTACAAGTACTTACTATACTTACTATAGTAATAACAGTAAATTATGCATAATAACAGCTAACCCTAAACAAAAACCCTAAAACTGTAACCCTATAGTAAGTACATGTACTTAATTAATATTACTCAGTTCTTATTTGAGGAAGTGCAATATAACTACGTCACCTTAAAATAAAGTGTAACCAGATTATTAAGGCAAGACACTACAGGTGAACTGGGTAAAAATGTAGATAGCACTATATTTTCCTCAGTTTAATAATCACAGTATATTAATATGGTTATTTTGTATTACAAGCCTAAATTTACATTTCCACTAGTTTGAAAGAAGTAATGTTATGGGGGAAAAAGCCACAAATTTAAAATTGACTAGTACCTGAAACACAATTGTTTTAATTTGATTAATTAAATAAATAACTTGTTAATTATTATTTTGCTGATGCTATAACACTCATTAACCATGGTAAAATGACCTCAGTTTCAGGTGCTGACATGCTCCTCGGCCGAGGCCATCTCCTCTTTAAACTCTCACCCTGGGAATGATCGTCTGGATCTGGTTCTAATGGATCATGACCCTGAGCTTTACCTTCAAGACCTGCTGGCCTTACAGAGAGGGAATCTGCTCTCTACCTCCTGTGTTGTGCTGATCAACAGAGCTCTGACGCCTGGAGCTCGAGACCTTCTGGAGTATGTGACGGCCAGACCGCAGAGCTTCAGCGTGGGCAGACACCTCAATGGACTGATGGAGATAAGAGTCCATACGACTGTCTGACCTCAGGCGTCTGAGAGCTGCACGAACGAGTCCTGAAACCCAGAACTGAGAGAGCATTTTACCACTTCTGGCTCCATCGTCCTGAAGTCATTGGGTTTTTGGTTAAATCTCTGACATATGTTGTGGTTACAATTCTTGTTTATTTATTTAATTCTGACTTCTGATATGATCTTGCAGTTGTCTTCCAAGTCAGGTCTAAGGACCAAAAAGTAGGGATGTTAATTCTGTTCAACTAATGAACTAAATAAAATGTATTTAAAAAAAAATCAACTCACTACCATTTTGCCAAGAAAGTATAACTAGAATTAATAATTTGAACAGAGACTGAAATTTTACTTGTAGAGATAAATGGGAATCTTTTAAATATAACCCAGATATCAAGCAATTACTGAAACAATGTTGAGGCGTCAATGCTAACTGCATTGAATTAACATTGAATCAGGGCCGTGTAGAGACCGTTGGAGGGGCAGGTGCTCAAAGTATAAAAGGGGCACATGGAGCAAGGCTTTTAATCGGGCTGTGCTCAAAATATCAATACAGCAATATATTGTCACACATTCCTTTCCGATACGCGTTTCAATACGGATGTTTCTGTATTGATATAGCAGCAAATGCTGTGATGCAGTTTTGATAGAAACCTTTAAAAGGTCAAAAGTTTAAAAAAAAAATATTTTAAAAGTAAAAAAATTTAAATAATCTTTCCACCTATTAATAACACTGGGATTAGAAACTCTTATACTTATGATGCTATTATACAGAATAGTAAAGAACAGCTGTTATAGTAAACTGTAGGTAGGACATGGTCATTATTCATAATCAACGTGGCCCATTACGTACTGTACTGAATAGTTTTATTTAACATCAGGTCAGTATCTGTGGCTATTTTCATGGCAAAAACTGAATTACAAATTTACAAGAGTTACATTTATGCAATAAAAATAAAAACCAAGCAAAAAACACTAAAAAGCAATATTATACAAGATTTTTAGCATTAACTTCTAAAACCTTTTCTGGTAAAATGTTTTAATCTTATATTTCCTAAATAAATCGTTTAGTGGGTTTGCTGCCTTTGCTGCTGATACTGCTGGAGTATATCTGAGACTATAGACATTAAAACAAGCGCTAACACTTTACTTGAAGGTAGGGCTGCACGATATTGGAAAAACATTACATTGTGATATTTTTTTCCCCAGCGATATATATTGCGATATTGAGAGCCATCAATCAAGACTTAAGTCAATAATTACCATTCTGTGATATTAATATTTTCACTAATAAGCAAGCTTCATTACAAGTGACAAAAGATGTTGGAAAGTATGTGCAAACATGAAACTAAACCTCCAGTAGGTCTTAACGAGTGAGTCACTGAGTCGTTCATTCAAACGATTCATTCAAATGCTGAATCGTTCACACTTGTTGATATGAGTGAGACGTGTTACGGTTCTGCTGTGAACAATTTTCACTGCTGAAATAGAACAACAACACTAAATATTGCATCTAAAATGTAAGTGACTAAGTGAATGTTAATATTTTGTTTATGGAACTGTCATATGAAATCAGTGTCATTTTCAGTCGTGATGGTATTATATATATATATATATATATATATATATATATATATATATATATATATATATATATATATATATATATATATATATATATATATATATATATATATATATATATACATATGTGTCATTCTTGTTCTGAATATCATTCATTTTAAAGGATTATTTCTAGAGTGAGGGTCAACTAAACTAGCCTATATCTTATTTAGCAAATGGGCTAAACTCTTTCAAACCAGACCTGTAAAGAGTGGGGCACGAACCTGCGATCATTTGGGACGGTAGGCTATGGAGTCAGACACTATATCGACTGCTGCACCGCTTGTAAACACTATCTGGGACGGATTATTTTATATTAGTGACGATTTCTCGTTTTGGAAACATAACATCCAGTTATTTAGGCTATTCTAACGTGAAAAGTGTGTAACAAGTTGAATAGGCCTAGGGGTAGGATAATTGCTGAATATGAAATCTTAGCAAAAGTTACATTAAAGTATGATAACGAATTGTGATCTTTTAATATGTTTAATGTTAGTAAATATGAAAATATCCAAAGAGTTATAGGCTATTGTAGATGAAAATACCCTATCAAAGGCACTCCTTTGGCTAAAATGATCCGTGCTGAACTTGTCTGACTTAGTTCTTATTTATTATACCTTTATTTAACCAGAAAAGACTCATTGAGATTAAAAATCTCTTTTCCAAGAGTGTCCTGGCCAAGAGAGGCAGCAGCACATTTAACAAGGTTTCAGACATAAAAACATATAACATATGACATCAACATATAACAATTTGTACAAGTAATAAATAATTATAAAGTCATAAGAAATCAGAATTTCACATATTATCGCAAACGATAAACAACGGCAATGATCTTCCGTCATAATTGGGTCAATCATAACATCTACAGCCAGTATGTGTAGCTTCCATGTTTTTTAAAAGTAATTTAAAAGTAACCAATGAAACCGGCTCCTTAAGATTCAGCACATTTTGCAGCTGATTCCAAGTGCAGGGTGCCGCATACTTAAAAGCCCCTTTTCCCAATTCTGTCCGGACTTGAGGGACAGATAATAAAAATAAGTCCTCAGAACGAAGACAATATCTTCCTGTACCTTTCTTTTTGATGTAAGATTGGAGGTATGGGGGAAGCAGACCAAGAATTGCCTTGTAGATAAAAATGTACCAATGATTAAGTCTACGGGTGGACAATGCAGACCAGCCAACCCGATCATACAAAGAACAGTGATGAGTAAGTGCTCTAAAGTTTGTGATAAACCTAAGAGCTCCATGATAAACAGAATCCAACAGTTTCAAGCTTGTGATGGAAGCATTCATGTATAGAACATCGCCATAGTCCAGCACTGACAAGAAAGTGGCAGCAACAAGCCTCCTTTTTGACTCAAAGGAAAAACATGACTTGTTTCTAAAATAAAAACCCAATTTCAGCTTTAGTTTTTTTACCAACTGTTGAATATGAGGTTTAAAAGAGAGTGAATCATCAATTAGGATACCAAGATACTTGAATTTAGAGACAGACTCAATCTCGGAGCCCTGAGAAGTAGTGATGGGTAAAAGGTTCTGTGACTTTGATTTTGCATTTGAGAACAACATAAGTTTTGTTTTGTCGTTATTCAAAACAAGCTTTAAATCGAATAAGGTACGTTGTACAGTATCAAAAGCAAGTTGAAGGCGACAAAGAGCTTGGTTTGGAGTTGATGCAGAGCAGTATATCACAGTATCATCGGCATAGAAATGAAAATTTGCGTTGGAGACATTTTGATCCAGATTGTTGATATATAAAATAAATAAAAGTGGTCCCAGCACTGACCCCTGGGGCACACCCTTGGTTATACTAAGAGGGCTGGAGGTTAAACCATCTACCTGTACACACTGGGATCTACCAGATAGATAGTTTTCAAACCAGCAAACAGTTTTTCCTGACAACCCGACACTGAGGAGTCTTTGTTTTAATATTGCATGATCCACAGTATCAAAAGCCTTCGATAGGTCAATGAAAAGAGCTGCACAATGTTGTTTTTTATCTAAACAGTCAATAAAATCATTTACTACTTTTAGGGCTGCTGTAGTTGTGCTGTGTTTTTGACGAAAACCTGATTGAAAATTAGACAGAATATTGTTAATAGTTAGAAACTCTTTCAATTGTTTGTTTACCAGAGTTTCCATAACCTTGGCCAGAACAGACAGTTTCGAGATGGGTCTGTAGTTATTTAAATCAGTCGGATCGCCTCCTTTTAACAGAGGAAGTACAAATGCAGATTTCCATATAAGTGGAATTTCATTCGTGTCCAGAGAAAGATTAAAAAGATAAGTCAAAGGCGGTGCAATAAAATCAGATGCTAACTGTAGAAAATAAGGCTCCAAGTTATCAGGACCAGGCGATTTTCTAATGTCTAAAAGTGTGAGTGCTCTATGTACTTCCGAAACTGAAAATGGCTTAAAACTAAAAGAATGACTGACTCCAGAATGACCATGAGAATTTCCTTTAGGATGATTCTGATGTGAAATGTTGAGTGAATCAAATAAAGAACCAGAGGCAATGAAATGCTCATTGAAACAGCCAAGCATCTCAGCCTTATCGGATAATTTATGTGAGTCCTTAATAATACATGGTGGCAGCTCAATGCCTGTTTTGTTTCCAGCTAAGGATTTGATCGTCTTCCAGAATTTTAAGGGGTTATTTAAATTATTCGAAGTATCTATAAGAAAGTGGTCAGCTTTGGCCTTTCTGATAGCCACGGTGCATAAATTGCGCAGTCTCCTGAAGAGCAGCCAATCAGAGTCCAAGCTTGTTTTCCTGGCTTTTGCCCAGGCCTTATCACGCTCATGAAGAGAGTTGGCTAAATCTACAGTGAACCATGCATTGTTTCGGCCTTTTACTCTAAATTTCCTGAGTGGAGCATGATTGTCAACAATTTCTTTAAAACCATCATGAAAAAATTTCCAAGCATTATCAACATCTGCAATAAGATAAATTTTATCCCAATCAAAATAAAACAGGTCATATAAAAACCCTTGTATTGAAAAATGTTTTATGTCGCGCTTAATAATGACACGTGGTTTATTTTTGGGAATTTTTGTGTTTCTGACCGTGGCAACAACACAGTGGTCACTAATGTCGTTTGCAAAAACAGAAGCTGCAGAGTATTTGTGAGGAACGTTGGTTAGGATAAGATCAATTAAAGATGATTTATCTGGACATTTCAGGTTCGGTCTAGTGGGACTGTCAACGAGCTGAAAGAGATTTAGCGAGTTACAGTAAGCTTTAAAATCATCAGATACTGGATGTAACCAGTTCCAATTTAGATCTCCAATAACTACTATTTCGTTCTGATTTAGTCCTGATAAAAGCTGCATTAAAGAAGGCAAAGCATCCCTGACGGCTGATGGTGTCCTATAGCAACCAACTACAGTAATGTGGAGATTACTGGAGACCTCAAGATCAAGAGCTAAAAATTCGAATTGCTTACTCACTGATTTAGAGAGAAGCATATTTACACGAAACTTATTTTTAATATATACTGCAACACCCCCACCCCTCCTTGGACGATCAGTTCTATATACATGGTAACCATTAATACTGATATCCTCATTCAAAACAGATTTGCTTAGCCAAGTTTCTGATAAAACAATTACATCAGCTTCAGTAGAGTGTGCCCAAATACGAATCATATCTATCTTTGCAATCAAACTTCGAACGTTCAAGTGAATAAAACCAAGGCCAACCCTGGATTTAAAATCAACAGGGGTATTGAAACATATAGCAGAGTCTGGGCCTGGATTGGGTTGCACATTTCCTGAAATCAACAGCAACAGAACGATTAAACACCTCAGCTTAAGTGATTTAAATGATTGAATAGAGGATTCATTCTTTGAAATTATTTTTAGTACAAAGCTACGAAGGCAGCTTTCAGAAATAGTAAAATTGTCTTGTAAAACCATAACACTGATCAGACGGGCCAAGTCCACAGTGTCAGAGGAGAAGAACAGAGGCAGGTGCATTGATTTAATGTCTGACGCACAAACAGATGTGCACGTCCCCCAGCGTATTGAGACTGTATTTAAAAGACCTGCACGGGAGTAGTTGGTCCGGTGCGGGCTTCCATACATTCCACTCAAGGTTAGTAAACACATTACAAAAAAGGGCAGCGCCATTGCACGTTCCGTTTCTAGCCGATGCGCTAGTAATCCAGTCCAGATTTTCCGAAACTCCTGAGACAGA
Source organism: Pseudorasbora parva (assembly GCF_024679245.1). Classification (NCBI taxonomy): domain Eukaryota; kingdom Metazoa; phylum Chordata; class Actinopteri; order Cypriniformes; family Gobionidae; genus Pseudorasbora; species Pseudorasbora parva. Next base: position 906,761 of record NC_090182.1, read on the forward strand.
TGACGTTACATCACGTCACATATAAACAGGAAACCAAGCCCAATGAAGCAATGCTGTGAAAGAAGTGACCAAAAATCAGGACCCGCCGGATTTTAAAACGAAGAGAAACAAGACACAAAGACAAGAAAAAAGCACTTCCCTTTCTCATGAGAAGTTTGGACACTTAAGATTCAATGCCGTGTTGGCGATTTGGCTCCGTTGAGCAGGATCCAAATTCCGCACTAACAGAGCTGTCCGGGTCATCCGAAACGTCAGGAGAGTTTCACTTCAATTAAATCCAAGTTCGATGTGTGATGGACTAGTTCTCGAAGCAAGTCCAATATTTCAGAGACAGCACCGTCAAGGGACAATAACATTAATCAGTTCATCATGGATTGGGTGAGAACAGTTTAAAATGACTGGCTGTGAAAATCGCTGGGTGTGGCTCATTATACTACAACCAAAACGCCGTAAATAAAGCGCGCTCTGTGCAACCAAAGAAGCGTTTTTTCCGCCGTCATATGGCAAGCTGAACGGCGTAAAAAGCGGCGCTTTTCAGGCACACTAAAACGCTGCAAAATACGGCGTCCTTGATGTATTTCACACGTTTTTTACGGCGTTTGTAATCACAACGGCGTATTTTTCAGCACAAATACTGTTTTGAACGCTGTGTTTTACGGCGCTTGACTGTAAATGCGATTGATCTATAGCGTAATTCTGACCCCTTCGGCTTGCCATAATATAACAAATGGAGATGTACACGCACGTAAACACGTGTGTTATCTGTCGTTATCTGTCTATTCATAACCTGGGTATTTTCATACCTTTTCCTGAAATCTACTAGGGCCATATCTCATGTACTCTGCACTTTGATGTTAGGTCAGGTTCATTTTATATTGACATCGATATTTTTAATAATACATTTAAAAGTTTTAATTCCAGAGATATATTATTATATAGGCTAATTCAGAGGATGACACATCAGTATAAGCCTTTACCAGTGTTTTTTTTAAATAAATACTGGAATAAAAATAATAGTTTAAAGTATAAATAGTTTTTAGTAAAATAACAAAGACTGTGTAACTCTACACCCGTGAAACTTTTCTCCCTCAAACAGCAAACTAACGTTAACGTTACTTCTACAATACACACAGCAATATAACCAACAGCTCCATGCTCTCTCCACGTCGTTCTTGTAAAATGATAACAAATAATAACTTACTAAACAAACACTTCGCTGAGAACAACACTTAACGTTATATTGAAGAATGAACCGCTGTATTGAAGAATCCGCTTCTCAGTCCACTCTCCACTGGCGCGCGCGAGCGGCGTGAGACATGAGGTCGTCGGGTGAAAGGTCATCATCATGTGATTCATTTTATAGTTTAATTTATTTAATTTTACTAATAGTTAGATTGGGCAGGCCTTCACAAAAGGGCCTTTGATTATATATATATATATAAAATAGTGTTTTATTTTTTATTTTTTTTGCCTTGACAAAAAGGGCACTTTGGGCATCAAGGGGCAAAGAGTCAGATGCTCAAAGGCCCACTCAGGATATATTTTGGTAGGGGATCAAATTTAATAATCACAGAGGAGCTCGGACGCATAAAAAGAGGAGGGACAACAGTGAAGGACGAGAGAGGACCAGGCCACTCCTTTTGGTTTACGTTTTATTATTGTGTGCGCGGGGCAGTTGTCCGTGAGGGGCTGCCACTTTTACTTTCAGTTTATTTGTTGTTTATTAAAGTATTGTTGAACGTTCACTGGTTCCAGCCTCCTTCTCCCGTGAACAAAGAACTCTGTTACAGCGGCCAATAAACATCTCAGCCACTGGGCTGGGGTCGAAGCAGGACGGGGATTCCTGAGAGAATCAGACAAACTTATACAACGCAGAATCCCCTCACTCAAGACCGTAGATATAATACTACAGAAAACACGGGGCCGAATATGTTAACCACCATCAAACAAACCAAATGTGGGACGATTACTAAATTTAAGTGGGACAATGAGGGACATGTTAACAATACTAAAACATAACCTGAAACTGTTGTATAATCTTTATTTTACATGTCATTAAAAACATCACTGAGCCAAAGACATCATGCAGATAACTCTTTTTGAAACAGTTAAAAACTAAAATCCAACAAAATAAATAATGAACAAATAAAACATAAAACAACATGAAATTAGTTAATTGACAGTCTTATATATTCATTTATATACAGAATTTTCCATTAATTTTCTGACAGGGAACATATGAAAAGAATCACCACTCCACATTTTGATTGACAGCTGTCCCAACCTACTAGTGACAGTAAATGCGTTTACATGCACGTTCTTAAGTCGATTATGGCTAATAAGCCGACATTGATCATGGTCGTGTAAACGCGGTAACCCGTTTTCTTTTATCGGTGTAAGGTCATAAACTGCGTAAGAATAAGCTGTTCAACACAGGGAGTTTTTGCCTTTTACCCTCTGATTTCGTGCTGCATGTAAACAAATTAACCTGCTTTCTGTCGGCTTATTGAAGTGCGCATGTGTGATGGGTGACAAAAACACACACTTAGAGCAGATTTAAACACATCCAGACAGAGCGAGCGTTTTGCATGAAATAATGACGTGTATCACAAACGCAGACTCGTATGATGCGTTCTTATCTCTCATGCAGCAGAAGTGGAAGAGGTTCAGTCAGAACGCTGCATAACTGCATGAGGGATAATATGAGCCGTACATCTCCCGCTGACACTGTGCACGCTTTATTTAACATCACAACTGACGTAACATTTGAAAAACTCAGAGTCAGATACGGACATTATTATTTTTGACGTCACTACAACAAAATAAGCTGGTTTATTAATAAAGGCATGTAAATGCAGTTTATTTGCGTTGTCAGATTACTGGTTTGCATGTAAACAGGGAAAACTGATTATTTCAATAAGCTGATTTTTCTGCCTGCTGGTGTGCATGTAAACACACCCAGTGTTTACTCTTTTCTTTTCAACCATTGCAAACCATTTAAATAAAACGGCTGTTGGATTAGAGTAAGGCGTAATTACCAGAAGAAGCGCTGTTGAATATAGGAATGCTAAATTAATAATTTATAAAGTAGGAAAATTCAATTATTAAGCACATTATAGATATGCTTATAAATCAAGAACAAAACATTTATATATGTATTTGTAAACTACCTATTAATGTCTATTAATGCTTTATAAATGCTGAATTAATTATTTACTAATGCTTAACTAATGCTTCAAAGTGTGTAGTTATTATAAAGTGTTACCAAAAATAAATAAAATGCTTTCTTAAAAATGCCATTGATCATTAAAAACCAAAAGACCAATGAAAATGATATAAAATGGATATTTTCTCAATATGCGACATGCGGGACAAGGGGTGAAAATGCTGTGCGGTACAACACATAGCGGGACGGGTGATCACCCTAGGCCCGAATGATAAACCTATAATAGATGCCTATAATAGAATAGGGCATGAAAAACGCTAAGGCCATGACTTGATCGAGGAGTTAAGAACCTTAGTGATCCTAGACACATTAATAAATCAAATGAGTGTCTCTGCTAAAGACAACAAATATCACACAGTGGCTATGACAATACTTTCAGGAGGGATTTATTAAAGTCAAAATAGGGGCATCCATTGTAACAGAACAAAGACAATATACTGTATATCTGAGTATTAGCAACTGTTAGGGTGGATTGCCTACAGTGGTTCTGACTGCAGGGTTGCCGAACGACTAAAGAAACGTTATCAGCGTGATGGTAGAAAACTGTACATTTCTTGTCTATAACCACCCACTGCAACTTATACCAACGACGGAAATAAAAAAAATATTAAAACTTATACCATTAATCGTACCCAGCATGTATAGAATGTTACCTGAGAGATAGGGAGAGATAGAGAGAAATAGAAAGATAGAAAGAGAGAGAAAAAGAGAGAGCAAAGAGAAGAGCCAAAGAAGGCCCTAGAAGAGACAGCCAGAGCAAAAGACAGCGTCAGAGGAAAGAGACCCCCAGAGAAAAAGAGAGACCGTCAGAGGAAGAAGACCTCGAGCAACAGTTGCAATCTTCTTTTATCCATCCCGTGACCATGTGACTGAAACCCTGAGACATTCAAACTGACCAATCAGACCAAACTTCCCCCACTGTACTACAGGTGTGGCACCATTTGGCCTACAGGCCCTCAACATCTTTAGGAATCCCAAACAGCCCCACTGATAAGAGAGAGGGGGGTGAAACACAGTAAAACAAATGTCTTTGTTCAAAGTCAAATATCAAAATATCTTTGATTATTTTGGATTCTTTCACAATAGACACAGAGCTAACAATATAAAATAAAACAGAAAACAAATATATTCTATGCAAAAAATGAAAGAGCATTTTTTACCATGCACATTGTAGACTTTATATCATATGACACATTTAAGTGCTATACTTGACAATCACATTTCTGATCAGAAACATTTTAATCAGACTGTAAACATGATTGACTTTTAGTTAGGTGAATGAGTCAAGTTCTCTAAACTACAGTCCAACTACACAGTGTTTTAGAACAACCTGAACAGAAATGGATAATTAATAAGTGATTTATAATCAACATTTAATGCACGAAATATCTTATTTCATATACTTAATATTTCAATGCGCATGCGCCAAAAATACTACGTCATGATTTTGAAAAATGCGCGGTCCGCCATGTTAGCGTCATCGCGATGCGTGAGGAAAATGAAGCTGAAGAGAACAGACAACAGACAGAGGAGCGAACCGTTTGGATCATTACAGATGATACGTTATATGCTACAAATAACGAGTCAAGTAAGTATATGTAAGGGATAATGTACACCCAGCCGGTTGTTATCGCAGAATAAACTCCTCCAGAGTGATCAGGACCCCGAGGCGAAGCGGAGCGTCACTCTGAAGGGGTTTATTCTGCGATAACAACCGGCTGGGTGGACATTATCCCGCTTATTACACGGCTACTAGTCTCAAATAAATAATTATTAGACACAAAATATTGTCTTGAGATTAAATATTTTATTAGTTCTTACGCAAAGCTTCCGCGAAGGAAAACAGTTCCAACCTGCTTTAAGCCTTTATCTGTCGCTGCTAAATGTTGAGAATGAATGCTGAAAGGGTTAGTTCAGCCAAAGATGAACCCAAGCCTATGATTTACTCACCCTCAGGTCATTATAGGTGTTTATGACATTCTTCTGTCAGACAAATACAATCAGAGTTATATTTAAAAAGTCCAGGCTAACGTTAATCCCAGCAGTAGTTGGAGCTGTTTCTGAAGTCCATTAAATGCAGCTGTCCGTCAAATAACGTGCTCCACACGACTCCGATGGGTTAATAGAGCCTTCTGATTCCAATCGATGCGTTTGTGTCAGAAAAATATCCATATTAAAAACATTATAAAGGAAACCTGCCTTGAAGTCTTCCATTGTAACCCACGGCTGTTTAAGACACAAGATGGCGCCAGCGTTAAGCACAGAAGTAGAACCGGTCAAGTAACTCGTAGTACCCGGATGAGCGGTGTGTGTTATCTGGAAATAACATACCGCTGGAATGCGCGATTGACCAATCAGAATCAAGTATTTCACAGAGCCGTGTAATAACTTGATATAAGCTCTCTTGATTTTACATTTTTACCATAACATGGTAGCTCTCTATTACGGTGTAGTTATTTAGTTTAATCGCAGATAGGATAGACACACTATGGACTCGGGAGGTGAATTAATCATGTTTCCTATCATGTATCTAAGATTGCATTATAATAATTTATTATATCGGAATCTGATCGCTGGTGTGGGCATGTTCAATGAATTTGCCTGCTGTAAATACAATATTTTAATCGAACTCCTACTTTTTAAATGGACAGAAGACATTTAACGTTATATACATTTATTCCATATATTAACTTAACGTATAACAACAACCAGTAATGAAATAATGATTTTAATGTTCTTTTCTTTTTGCATTTGGAGAGTAAGATGTTAAAGTACTATTTGTGTTTTTAATATTTTGTGCTCATTTTATTTTTTATTTTGTAGGATCAATACAGATGTGTTATTGGAGATCCAGTTTAAGCTGTGTGGAATCACAGAGCCATCTTGATGAGGTCAAGTTAATGTTAATTATGAATTTATGCCCAGCCATGACACTGATCACACAAGCTAAAACATTGCTATCAAGTCTTTAGCTTTTAAATGCTTTGCATCTTGTCCATTTGTAAGTAATACATTCCCACTTGTGCATTTACAGATCCCCTAATCATTATATATTTTACAGGCCACACACCCAAAGGAATGGAGCCGCAGCCTTGCTGTGCCAGGCGTGGTAAATACAGGAACATCCTTCATGGAGATGGTGCGAGGTAAGCTGAAACTTGCAAGGCAAGATGAGGAAAAATGCAAGAATACTTTTCTCAATTTACATTGGTCTTGGGTTATTTATCTATATTTAAGTTATGTTTAATTCCCTGTAAAGTAGGAATAAAAACCATTATTAAAATGTTCTCTATTTTTAAAGTCCAGTGTCAGTGAAGATGATGTGCTCAGTGGGATACGTGAAGGAACCTCTCCAATCCTTCTACCCTGACGACTGAGGTAATTCATCACATAGGGGATGCAGGTGTGGTCAAAAGCTTACACACACCGTGCAGAATAAACTGCTTCATCAGGGCAGTACTAGATAAAAAAGAGACAACATGCTCATTTTTATGATCCCTCTTATGGCTATTTCTTTTTTTTCTTCTTTTTTTTCATACAGATACTGCTGTGTGAATATAAACTGTACATCTATCGTTTTAATTTAATTGAGCCAATTATAATAATAGATAGATCTGTTTTATAAACAAGTTTTTTCTTTAGTTTTCTTTTTCTTTCCTCAAGGTATATATCTTTTTTTGCTTTCCTGCCTCTTTGGAACATGTCCATTCACATCTACTGTGGAGAGATGCTGCGCCAGTTTCCTACTGATGGAGAGCTTCTGGGACACTGACATAAACAGCACTTTCCAAACAACTTGAAGATAGTTGGTGACAAACAATTTTGTGTGCCTTTGGAGTTCTTCAGTTTTTTTTTTCTTTCACTGTAATGCTGGAATAAGAGCATTTTTTTTGGTCCTAATTTTGGTGCTAGTAAAGGTTTAAGAGCTTATAAGTTTAGTAACACTTTACAGTAAGATCTAATTTGTTAACGTTATTTAATGTATTGGCCAACATGATCTAACAGTGATTTCTTTTTATTTAATTTTTTACAGTGTTTATTAATAGTTGTTGACCTTGCTTAATAAATTAAAGTTCAAAGCTGGTTAATTAAATTCATAGTCATTGTTCATGCAAGTTAACAATGCATTAAATAATTAACATATACAACTTTTGATTTTAAGATTGCATTAATAATAGGGGTGTAACAGTACACAAAGCTGACAGTTCGGGGAGAGAACACTAAATATAAAAATGCTTCTTTTTTTTATTGGTTTACTGAACAAATTGTAATTGTCCTAAACTAAAGGTTTCTTAAAGAATTAAAAATAAAATATAAAAAATATCTCTGCTAATTATGATTATTATTACCTTTATTTAACCAGGAGAAAAACTCACTGAGATTAAAATGTCCTGTCCTGGCCAAAATAGGCAGCTGTGTTTGCATGTACAGTTATACATTGTAACATCGCCCTTTAAAAGCACTCTAGTTGTTACATAAACAATTAAGGGACCAGAGACTTCTACGTTTCAATGAGTCATTTATTTTCCAATCACCATACCCTCAGATACACAACACCTTAATGTCCAGATGCAAATGAACCCCCAAAAAGTTCTGTCTTTTATAGTAGCACCTTGGCCACTAAGAGCTCAGTCTTTGTTAGTGAGATGGAACAGTACTTGAGATCATTACTGATGAAACCACATCAGCCAGTGACCGGGACTCCTAGTAACTGTAGATCAGCTGAAGTATCTCATACAGGGAACACTGGATGTTCAGGGCATTGTTGAATCTCAATAGTTCTTTGTACAAGTTCTTATTTAGTTGAGCGGTTTCCTCATGCTTACTCAAGGAACCCTCTGCATCAAACAAACAGAAAAACTTAGTGCCACCATTAACACATTTACACATAACATATTTAAATGCACTTTTCCAAACATCATGCATCCAAACAAGACAAATAACAGTAGTACTCACATTTGAGTTCAAGAACTAGAAGTTCCTCAAAACCGGGTACAAACACAAGCTAGTCTTCTGAGAAGGTATCACCATGTGGTTAACACATCCTTCCTACCTCCTGCTTCTTCTCTTCTCCTATTTATGCTAACAGGTAGTTCAGTGGCTAGAGCACTCCCTAGTGGCATAATCAAATATTGCATGCACCACAAGCTAATGGGACAAAAGTAACAGTAAAACTTTTACAACATAAAAAGTCACATAAAAAACATACAACCAGTCAAAAACAACTACACACCATTAATTTACTCTCAAAATGATGTAGTAAAATTTTAAAATAGCTAAATGTCACCAGATCTTTTAGCTTCAACTCAGTCTGGAGCAAATTCCAATCTGAGGCTGCGACATATTTGAAGGACGTTTTACCAAGCTTAACTCTAACAAAGGGCACACAAAGATTATAATTTGATTCAGAATGTAATATATAATTGCCTTGTTGTTTCCGTTTAATCAAACGACAAAGAATGCTGTATAGTGTAGACTATATAGGGAGGCCTTACTTGCACTCGCATTGTATGCAAACATGTAAAATTCTCATAAGACCGTTTTTGCATTAACTTATAAATCTAATTATAAAATGATGTTCCTACTCCAATTCGTTGTTGAAATATAATAATTTATACACAGTGGCTGTCATTTTCATGACAGATTTATTTAAACATTATATAAATTACTCCAATAAATTTAAATAATCAAGATATCACTAACAGGTTAAGTAGAATATGATGAATATATGGGCTAATATAATGAATATATTTAGTGAAAGAGTTAATCTATCTTGTAAATTAACAGCCGTGTTTTATCGACGTCTTTCTGCTGTTGAAACACTGAACTATTACACGATGTGATACGTTTTAGTAAGTTGTAATGTATCCTTAACATACCTTCTGATGTTAATTCATGTTTATTCTTTGACTATGACAAGGTGATCACATTCACTCATGCCGCAGTGCTGCTGGAACTGATGTCTTTACAGTGATCTGTCATGTCACATTAAAGAGCATCAAAATGGCATCACTTGAATTTCATGATTAAATTGACAGAATACCGAATTTGTTCTTATGGAAACTTGTATTGAAGTGTGTTCCACTCGTTAAACAAGCCGTCTGTTAACTGTTAAAGATTGCATTCGTACCGCTCGGTACACACGTGCACTGTACTGGAAGTCCTTTACCGAACCGGTTCGGTATGAATACATGTGCCGTTACACCCCTAATTAGTAAATGTTGAAATTAACATTAACTAAGATAAATAAATGTTTATATTATTATTCATTCTAAGTTCATGTTAAATTAAGTAGTTAACTAATTAAACGTTACCCAAAGTTTTGAATCTTAGTGTTGAACATGAAATGATTCTTTTCTTTCCATTTGTTTGTATTTATTCATCTGTTGTGTGAGGTACTTTTCTGTGATGGTTAGATTTAGGTACCTTTGTGTAGACCTAGACTTTTGTCTCTTTTCCCCCGTTGTTTAATTCACGGGACCAGACACCAGTTGTTTTGTCAAGAGATCTCTTTTATTTAATATGTTAGTCAGACATAGGAGAGAATGTTTCTGGAGTGATGTTATACGCAGCTTCTCTGTCGTCCTCCAATGTCCATTCTCTGCTCTTCATACAAAGGGCTTGTGGTTTTGTGCACCCCAAAGAACATATGGCTTCCATTAAATGGAATGTATAGCGAATTGTTAAGTCAACATATGCACTGAAACTTACACACACACATCCTGTCCATAACTCCCCTGTGTACATGCACCCGGCCCCCACTCTCACACATGGAACCAAACACACATGTGCATACAGTACCTAGCTCTCTCATGTCTTCTCTAACATACATATATTCAAGCATACAATGGTTATAAATGATTATAAAAAATAATAAAAATACAAAATGATAACTGATTATGAATACTAATACAAAGTAATATTGACTAGTAAAATTTGGTCTACATCTCCCCCATTCTGGAACTACGACCGTCCGTTCCACACATCACCCCAGGTTGCAACCTATTGAAGTGATAGTGAGGAAGAAGAATACAAACAAAGAAACAAACACAAAAGATAGGAAAATAGAAACAGAAACGAACAAAAACAAAACAACAAATAACAAAGAACCCCAACCCATGTTATGTCCCCGCATACTATGTGTCATTTACATCTATGTGTATGCATTTACTATGAAACCCCAATCTTCTAAGAAAGTAAAACCTAATGAATCTTCACCAGTGCCTGGACTCATTCGGGCCCTGAATCCCTCCAGTTCCTGGCCAAAACAACAAACTAACATAAAAGTTGATGTTAAAGATTTCCTATCCCTCAGGGTTGTGAATCAGTAAGCAGGTGTAATTGTTCATGAGGTTGTGTTCTGTAAATAGTATAGTGTAAAATCTCCTATTTCACTCTATAGCTCCCAGTCTCTGTGGTATGGTTAGAAATAACCAGTCTAGCAGATTTGTTACTTTTTCTCCTAGTAACACATTTTATGAGTTGTATCACTAACAGAAATACAAAAACTCCAACCATAATCAGAAGTATCCATTCTGACCATGATAAATTCCCCGGAATTTGTGATAATTTCTTCTCAGACAACAATTTAGCTACTCCATTTGCTACGATAACATGACCCATTGCTTGAATTCCCTCTTCTTGGGCTGCTTTAACACTTTCCTTAACTCTTTTAACCATTTCAAAGAATTCATAATTCCTTTCCTCTACTAAATCATTATTCCACCACTGTGGATCTAAATGCAACAATTGCACATGTGGAACGTGAATTCCACCTAAATGAAGAGGATATAGAATCTCAACGCAAAACGGATCAGGAGGAATTGGACACACCTTTCCTCCATATATCATATTCTCACTTATTCCATCATGTAATATACACCACTGTGCTTCCGACACTTGCCATGCACCTGTGGCTTGATCTAAAGGAACTACCTCCCAGACTGCAGATCCATTCAGGGATAGACTAAACATCGTAGAACATGAACAAATTACCCACTCATGTTCCTCGACACAACAGTCTATGGTAGAAATCATTGGTGTTCCACCTTCAGCCCAATATCCATTTCTCCCTAACCGAATCACAGAATCTCCTTGTCTAATACCCATTGATTGGAATTGTCTAACTGTCATTATATTGCGCTGTCCATATTGAGGCCATATCATAAATAAAGCTAAACATAACATAAATCTAGTTCAGTCTCACAATATTCATTCTCATCCTCTGAATGCCATACTCTTACACAATTTCCCTTGAATCTTGTCGGTCAGTATCCCTCAGGAATCCCTCGCATGGTAACACTTTGGGATAAATACACCCTAGAGCTAATGAATCCCATAATGTAAGCTTGTGAGTACGATTTAAAATAAAGTTAATTTCCACATCAGTAGAGGTTATGAGGTCTAACCCCACAATTTCACATTGTTCTCTTGAACAAATTTCTCGTCTTTGACCACTACTAGAATATCCACCATCGTTCACTGGCCAGATTACTCTACTGTGGTAACATTGATGGGGATAGTTACATCCACCATAGATGTTCTCATGATATTTAGCAAGATCTTTATCATTACTTGGCACCCAATCCCATAATCCCCATTTGGAAATAAAGGGTAAAGTGAAATGTTGGCCAGATTTCAGAGTTGCATTCCGAGTGACTCCTTGAACTCGAGGAGTCCATAAAGCTTGGCTTCCTTGGTAAATGCCAAGTAAAATTAAAAACAAGCATACCATCATCGTTGGGTATCGAGAATAACTTGCAACCATCTCTAATCAATGTCAATGGGAATGATCCCTGAAATGGAAGCAGAAAAAATAATTAAACATCATTCCTTTGTTACCCAATCTTTAAAGGTAATGGATGAACATTGCTCAATTTCAGGCCATAAACCTTCACTATCATTTTGTTCATTCACTAAACAAGGTTTAACTTGTGACCAATGATGCCATCTATTTGTCCCTACACCCTTCCCTTTAAGGCAAACACTCGTATTTGTTGTTAAGAGTATCTCATATGGTCCCTCCCATCTAGGCTCTAAACCTTTCCTAGCAATGCGTTTGACCATAACAAAACTGCCTAATTCGGGAATGTGGAATGTCAGTAGTGGTGTGTTTTTCATCCCATTGCTTCTGAGCCTCTCGCACTTTTTTGTTATTGTCTTTGGTAGCTTTGTCCAGCATGGTGAGATAGCTTCGTAACTTCTCCTGGAACAAAGTTGAATCTCCTCCTGTTCCCGCGGGAGGCGGCACATCAGGTGGTAGAACCATTGCTCTTCCAGTCATCAGTTCAAAAGGGGTCAGTCCTGTTACTCTGTTTGGAGTCGCTCTTAAATTCCACAAGATGGCAGGCAATAACTTGTGCCAACCTTGGCCAGTCTGCAGAATGGCTTTGGTAAGAGCCGTTTTTAACGATCTGTTCATTCGTTCTACAAATCCTGAACTTTCTGGCCTGTACGGTATGTGGAACTTCTGTTTGATCCCCATCAGTTTCATTGCTTCCTTCATCAGTTTTCCAGTGAAGTGAGTTCCATTGTCCAAATCAATTTCATATGGAAGACCCCATCGAGGAAAAACTTCTTCCACCATTACTCGTGCTGTTGCTTCAGCTGTGCAAGTCTTCGTAGGGAATGCTTCCACCCACTATGACTACGACTATCTGTATAGATGTTAACTCGATCTCCTTCCGATAGTTCAAGAGCTTCCGTAAGTGCTATGAGTTCAGCTGCTTGTGCTGAAAACTGTTCAGAAATAGCTCCTTTCTTCACAACAGTTCCATCAGCTTCCACAACCGCCCATCCAGTATGTCGCTTTCCATTGACGTAGTAACTGGATCCATCGACCCATAACTCCTTGTCTGGATTTTCAAGAGGAATTGGATTAACTGGACCATGGCTTTCTTCTTCCACTTGTTTTTCACATTCATGTGGTATTCCCTCATGTGGTTCCAGCATCATTGTTGCAGGGTTAAGGGATGTGTCTCTGATTATTTCCACTCTCAAATCCTTGTTCAACAAAGTTGCTTCCCATTTTGCTCTCCTCGTATCAGTGATAGTCTTGATGTTTGTGTTGTTCAACAACGTCACTATACTGTGCTGAGTATGCAATATGATAGTTTGTGCTCCTATCAGATTTTCCACAGCATCCACTGCCCATGTGGCACCATCGAGGGCTTGTATACATCGTGGTTGACCTATCATGGTGACAGGAATTTTTGTGGAAAAGTATCCAACTGGTTTGTACCAATCACCTGTTTTTTGACACAGTATTGCTGAGTAGGTCTCATCTCCTACCTTGGTCCACAAATGAAATGGCAACCTGCCATGAGGAAGTCCCAAAGCTGGGGCTGAAATCAGTTTCTCTTTCATAGAAGTAAATGCTTCCTCAGCTTCTATTGTCCAGAGTATCTGTTCCACTCCAGGCTTTCCTCCTTTGTACAGGTCAATGAGAGGGCTGGTGATGCTGGCAAAATCAGGTATATACTGCCGACAATAGTTAAAAAGTCCCATCACTTTCCGCATTCCTGTAACTGTTTGAGGTTTTGGAAGTTGTCGTAATGCCTCTACTCGCTCTGTTGTCATCCTCCTTCCCTCAACAGATATTTCTTGGCCTAAATAGATAACCTTGGATTTGGCCAGCTGTGCTTTAGCAGGATTAGCCACAATAGGGTGTGGTTTTGGTGTTACACTGTTAAGTCTTGTATAGTCAATGGTTAATCTCCATGAATTATCAGATTTCTTGACAGGCCAGACAGGGCTGTTAGTGGTAGATGAAGTTTGTCTGACGATCCCTTCAGCTTCCAAGTCTGCCACAATCTCTTCCACAGCTTGTCTTGCTTCAGGTCGAATGGGATATTGTTTATGAGGGGCATGTATTGGTTCCTCAATAACAATGGGATCAATGTTGGCTTTTCCACAATCCAATTTGTGTTTAGCCCAAACATCTGGATATAAGCTACACAGAAGACCCCACACACCTTCTTTTCCCCAGTCTCTGATGATTGGTTTTGCTGCACCAACAGAACTTATACTACATGTGCGATCTTCATGTGGTATTATTCCAGCTGTTGTAGCAATTTGGCGACTGTCAGTGAATATGATCATGTTCAACAATGGTAGAATGTCCATGCCAATAAGGCTTCCTTGTGAATTAGGTCCCACCCATAAAGATGTCCATAAGACTTCATCTTCATGTATTTGCAAAGGAACTGGTATACTTTTGCGAAACGTTGTGATTTCTCCTCCAACTCCTTCAACTTCCATAGTTTCATGTGTCGTTGGTAAGTTCAGATCAGTTATAGAAACAGATGCTCCCGTGTCTAAAAGACAATCACATGGGTGGCCCCCTATTAGTGCAGGAATGAAAAGTCGATTGTCACTTTTCTTGTTCATACAGGAGGCCGCTGATTCCTATTGCGGACGCATAATTCCCTCAATAAGATGGCGAACTTGCTCTTCAGTCCACATCTTTCCTTGAGGTGTTTCATCCTTGTTTTTCAGATTAGCTTGTCTAAATGACGGACCTTTTCCTTCGGCCTCCTTCTTTAGCCCAACAGTCTCTTCTGAAGTGTCCAGGCTTTCGACAATTGCGACAAACTGTGAACTTTGAAGACTGAAGTGATGGCGCTCCTCTTCGATTTGACTTGTTTCCTTCATCCTTGTTTGATCTCATAGCCATCTCTAGACGACCAGCCCATTGCATAATTTGGTCAAATGTTTCTCCTGGATTGACTCCAAGTGACAAAGCTTGTTGGTATCTTGTGCTAAAGCCATCCACGAGGGTGTCAGTAAACTGTACATCATCTCTGTCTGGATCTTTCTTAGCACAGAGTGCCCATCTTTCATAAGCATTCAATTTGCGCAAGGCATATTCATCTGGAGATTCATCATCTTTTTGTTTAATTAATGTCACCGATGTGAAAGGAATTTTACCACTGCCTAAGATCTCTTGGATTTCTTTTCGGAACACATCTAAGGCTTGCCAAAGACCCAGGGGTCGTCCCTGGCCATCCACCCATAAGTCTATCCATTGGGCTGTTGTTATCGACGCTGGCAAGCGTTCCCATCTGTCTCTTGGGATTTTAGCTTTCACAATGGTGTGTATGTCTCTTAGTGTCATTTGATGTGCCTCAATCAAGGAATCTAATTCTCTCCAAAACTCTGTGTTTGGATCTTGTCTCCTCAATGGAGGCAAGCCGGTGAGAATGGCTTGACATTCTCCTGGTGTGAATGGTCTCTCTTCTGTCATCATTTCTGATTGTAATTCTTCCTTTTTAACAGCAAGTGGAGAAAATTCAGGACCAACTTTATCAATTGTAATCATGTCGTCATCTCTTGTCTCTTCACCCCAATCCGATCCATAGTTGCGTACTGGTGTACATCGCAGCATGTCTCTGTTTGGCTGAGATGATTTGGATCTGGTAATTATTGGAGCTACTTGTGCAGACGCTATATACATTTTGTCAACTGGGACTCTATTTGAGCTTGGAGCTTGTGGCTGTATCAGAGATTTGGAATAACTTGTACATTGTTCAGGCAAAGTCGGATAAATTGGCTTGTAAGGAGGCGGCACTACGGTTGTTACCGATTTTGCTGATGTTTCTGAATATTTCCTTTCAGCTTCAGCTATTATCTCTGTCCAATCTGGATCAAATGAATCATCACTGCTGCAACAAACTCCACCTTGTTTCACAATCCAATTAGCTGCCATTATTGGAAAAACTTTTAACTTGATAGAGTTTTTTTGTTTTTCGAACCAGCTTAACTGCTCATCCATAGATGCGTTAATATCAAGTCCTTTCTTCAAAAACTTTGTTTGCTTCTTGTTCTTCTTTTCCAGATACCATGCAGAAATTATTCTCCTGTTACAGCCTTCTGCCATTTTCAAATTATTGGTCACTCTGTCTGTACTTAAAACAGCAGGCTATGTCTGTGTGTGTGTGGATTTCCAAAGGAAGGCTACTTCACTTCTCTCTCTCTAAGCTATGCGTACTTTGTGTGTGTGTGTGTGTGTGTGTGTGTGTGTGTGTGTGTGTGTGTGTGTGTGTGTGTGTGTGTGTGTGTGTGTGTGTGTGTGTGTGTGTGTGTGTGAGCTGATTTCCAAAAGAGGGGGCTACCTGGTTCTCTCTCCTTTTTCTTCCTTTGCCTAAGCTATGTGTGTGTGTGTCTATAGGATGAATTCTGAAGGCAGGGGCTGCCCTGCTCTCTCCCTATCCCTCCTAATGACTCAAGAACAAAAGAAAAGAGGGTCAAAATTTAAATAAAATTTTCTCTTATAATTTCAATTGTTTTTTTGTTTTGTTTTTTGTTTTGTTTAACTAAGGTCAATTTCTTCCTTTTGGTTTAGTTTCTTTATTCAGTTGAACTCAGATCTATTTATCCTCCTCAAATATTGAACAGCTTCATTGTCAAGATCAGAATGCCCGCAATTTTAGCTACTCCAGCGTATTTAAACGTTTTAGGATTCTTATTTACAGGACTTACTTAAAGTCCAGATCCGCCACTTTAAATCGCTTAAATCAAACCCAGCTTAACACCTTCCCCGCCTGTCTGTAACAGCATGGATCTTCAGTGTGTGAAATATTTTAGACTCTACAGCCAGCGCAAATCGCCACATTCCACCACCTCACAGTCATGTCAAGCTAATTGCTAAATTGCCTTATGGCTTATTCTCCCGAAAATTTGACTAAATGGTCTTCTTTACCAAAGATCCACTTTTACCCCAGCTTCATTCAAATATTTTTGGAGGTCCACTGATCTGAGCAACTTAAATAATTCAAATCAAATTAAATATTATTTTGTTTAATTTTTTTTTACTATGTCTGACACATATCAATTGGCAACACAACTGGTATTTATAATAACACAGTTATTTTAGCAGTCTCAGTCAATGTCTCTAATCATCAGGCAGACTCATCTTAGAAAGAAAAAAAGTCTTACCTGATAGACTGAGACAAACGGCTGAAGATGCAATCCTGTTCGTGACGCCAAAATGTAGACCTAGACTTTTGTCTCTTTTCCCCCGTTGTTTAATTCACGGGAGCAGACACCAGTTGTTTTGTCAAGAGATCTCTTTTATTTAATATGTTAGTCAGACATAGGAGAGAATGTTTCTGGAGTGATGTTATACGCAGCTTCTCTGTCGTCCTCCAATGTCCATTCTCTGCTCTTCATACAAAGGGCTTATATATAACAATGCATATAATTACATATAATTGCATATAATCCTCATTGTCCTCCAGACTCTTTCTAAATGAATTTGTGTTTGTGTAAATAGTTTTTTGGGTTTTTCTTGGGCATCAAAAAAAAGTTTTTTTGTATATTTGTTTTACAGATTGTTTTGTCAATAAATGTAGAGGATTTAAATTTGGATGTGTTTATTATACGAAATTGCAGCTGTATTATTTGAAAAATGTAATTATTAATGTATTTAATTATATTAGAGTGTACATTTAAATTACGTTAAGATGTATTTTAGTTCACATTAATTGCTTGTTTTTAAGACAGTAGAATGGATTATGAAAGTACATATAAAGTTGTATTTAAGTCCCACTTAAGTTGTTTCAAAAAATCACTCTTAATGGCAACTTATTGCATTTTATTTCAAATTAATAAATATGTGATACATTTGAGATCAATTACATTTAATGTGTATTAAGTGTGTCGAAAACATTGCATTTAATTCACAATTAAGTTTATATTTAGCTGATACTAAAGTATGTTTTAGTTCACATTAATTGCTTGTCAGTACATTGAGCAGTGCACTTTAATTACAATTTTAATACACTAGAAGCGATTATGAAAGTACATATAAAGTTGTATTTAAGTCCCACTTAAGTTGTTTCAAAAAATCACTCTTAATTGCAACTTATTGTATTTAATTTAAAATTAACATGTGATAAATTTGAAATCAATTACATATAGTGTGTGTTAAGTGTGTCGAAAACATTGCATTTAATTCACACTTAAGTTTATATTTAGCTGACATTAAAGTATGTTTTAGTTCACATTAATTGCTTGTCAGTACATTGAGCAGTGCACTTTAATTACAATTTTAATACACTAGAAGTGATTATGAAAGTACATATAAAGTGGTATTTAAGTCCCACTTAAGTTGTTTCAAAAAATCACTCTTAATTGCAACTTTTTGTATTTTATTTCAACTTAATATGTGATAAATTTGAAATCAATTACATATAATGTGTGTTAAGTACACCGAAAACATTGCATTTAATTCACAATTAAGTGTATTTAGTATAAGTATATTATCTGTGTAATAAGTACACTTTATAAAAGTACACTAAAGTGCACTTTTTTTCACAAGGGTGATCAGAAACATTTTAATCATCACGGATGAGTTCAATCAAACATTATTATATTTGTAGGCCTGATACTGAAGAGCCTGAAGATTTCTGCTGACAGACTCATCTGAGCTCTTCCTGAACACTGAACACTAAACCAACATTAATCCTCAGTATCACATGTTTCTGATACGCAAGCTAACACACACACTGCTTTATTTAACTGTAAAGTCTAAGTCTCTTCCAGCTGTATAAACACATTTACACATTAATCACACATGTATTTCTCCTCATAGACACAGTAGTGAAGCTCTTCTGTGATCAGCTGATGGTTTCTGATCCTCTCATGACCGCTTCACAGATATATGCCATGATGTAATCGATCGATCTTCATCTACTCTGTAAGGAGGAACCAGAAAAGAAAACAATCAGTGTTCAGTGGAACAAAGTGTAAATTAATTATTTTTTAATGAGTGTTGAGTAAAAAGAAGTGACATTAAATTCCTGTAATCAGATGAATTACTGAATTTACATGATCCTCCAGAGATATTCCTCAAACAATATTTGTCTATTAAATACTCAAGATTTAAAACATAATTTGCATTCATATGTGTGTGTGTGTGTGTGTGTGTGTGTGTGTGTGTGTGTGTGTGTGTGTGTGTGTGTGTGTGTGTGTGTGTGTGTGTGTGTGTGAGCCTGTTTATGTGGTTTATGAGGACACAAATTTGTATAACTACATGGGTATTACACTGGTATTACACTATAAATGTGGTTTATGAGGACATATCAAATGTCCTCATAATTCAAATGGCCTTAAAAACATACTAAATGATGTTTTTTTGAGAAAGTAAAAATGCAGAATGTTTCCTGTGATGGGTAGGTTTAGGGGCAGGGGCAGTGTAAGGGGATAGAAAATACGGTTTGTACAGTATAAAAACCATTACGCCTATGGAGAGTCCCTGTAAACCACATAGACCAACATGTGTGTGTGTGTGTGTGTGTGTGTGTGTGTGTGTGTGTGTGTGTGTGTGTGTGTGTGTGTGTGTGTGTGTGTGTGTGTGTGAGTGTGTGTGTGTGTGTGTGTGTGTGTGTGTGTGTGTGTGTGACTGCAGAAGGACCTGCGACTCCTATTGAGTCTCTGTAAAGGAGAAACACATGCTAATGAGTGTACGGCGTGTGGAATAAACCACAGCGAGCAAACACAAATGTTATCTTCATCTCAAACCTTTCAGTTAAACTTCCACTAGTTAAAGCCGTTTGCCCTTTAAGTGTCACGGTTAATGGGTTCATTGACTCATTCTCTCTGTCTTTGTGTGGTTGTGTTGGAGGTGTGGCTAATGATTTCTACTCTCCTGATAGCTACGATCCCGACAAGGTTAAGGCTGCGTGCAATAGATTGGCCAAGTCCAGATTCCTGTAAGGCCCTACAGAGGTTTCTGGGATTCGCCAATTTTTACAGACGTTTAATTTGTAATTTCAGCCAACTAGCCGCGCCTTTGATGAAATTGACTTCTCCTGGAACTGCGTTCAGGTGGTCTGGTGCAGCCAAAGCTGCATTTACCAAACTCAAGAGCCACTATGTTTAGGCTCCCATTCCGATTGCCCCTGATCCTTCACGTCAGTTCGTGGTAGAGGTTGATGAGTCGGAGGTGATTGTAGGTGCAGTTCTCTCTCATGGCTCTTCCTCGGATGTCAAGATGCACACATGCACGATTTTTTCTTTTCTTCATTGTATGTCACCTACCGTAAGTAATTACGATGTTAGTAACAGAGAGTTGTTGGCAGTCATCCAGGAGTTAATCTAAGAGTTTTTTGGTTAAGCAACAATTCTGGGGACCTGGTATGGCTCGTGACATTCTGGAATTTATTTTGGCCTGTTTGGTTTGTGCTGTTGCAACCGCTGCCAGTCCCTTCGAGACCCTGGTCCCACATTGCGCTAGATTTTAGTCGTTTTAACTGTTGTGGACTGGTTCTCGAAGGCGGCACATTTTATTCCCTTGCCAAAATTACCCTCTAAACAAGGAGACAGTGGTGTATGTCGTAGATCATGTCTTTCATATACATGGTCTCCCAATAGACGTGGTTTCCGACAGGGGGCCCCAATTTATTACTGGTATTGAAAAAGAAGTACAGTGAAAAAGCCTTTATTGGTAGGGCTAAAACATTAAAACACCAACGCGTATCGGCCCATTGGCCTTCATCAGGGTGTTGGGTGTTCATCACACCCTGATGAAGGCTAATGGGCCGATACGCGTTGGTGTTTTAATGTTTTAGCCCTACCAATAAAGGCTTTTTCACTTTTGCATCCTATTGAGTGCCTGGACCAGAGGGTGCAAGGGATTCCAGCAGCGCTCCAGTTCTCTTTTGTCTAGTCTTATTACTGGTATTACTGGTAGATTACTGGTAGCGACTGTAAGTCTGTCCTTAGGTTTCCATCCCCAGAGCAATGGTCAGAATGAGCAGGCCAACCAGGATCTTGAGAGACTGTTGCGATTGTGTGGTATCCAAGAATTCTTCCTCCTGCAGCCAACAACTGTCAATGGTTGAGTATGCACATAACTCATTACCAGAGCTGTCCTCGGGCCTCTCTCTGTTTGAATGTAGCGTAAGTTACCAGCCACCAATATTTACTAGTCTGGAATAATGAGGTTGCGGTCCCCTTCACTCACGCCTTTGTCCAGAGGTGTCGGTACACATGGAGCAGAGCCCTGAGACTTCGCTCCAGGTAGGAGCGCACAACAAGGTTAAGCTGATCGCCATCGGTCTAAGCCTCCCATCTACGTCGTAGGTCAAAATGTATGGCTTTCATCCAAGAATATTCCTCTCCGCTCTGTGTGTAATAAACTTTTAATTAATTTGTCCTTTCCTTTTTACCAAGATCATTCCACCTCAAAACTACCTCCAGCGTTTGGGAGGATTCATCCGGTGCTTCATGTATCTAAATTAAAACCTGTCTTTCATATTAACCCATCTTCCCTGGTTACCCCACCGCCGTGACTCATAGATGGGGAAACAACCTATTTGGTCAACCACATTCTAGACTCGAGGCGGAGGTGACAAGAATTTCAGAGTTTGGTGGACTGGGAAGCTTACGGTCCAGAGCAGAGAAGTTGGGTTCCTGCTAGGGACATACTGGATCACTCTCTTATCGATGATTACAATTGACAGGTTGGTTCTCCTGGGAGTGTCAAGAGGCGCTCCTGGGGGAGGGGCACTGTCACGGTTCATTTACTCATTCTCTCTAGCTGTGTCCCAAAGTGAAGGGTGTGCACTTCGAAGGCCATGCACTTCGAAGGCGAGGCCAGGCCACGCCTTCAAAGTGCATGAAGCTGCATGAAGCTGCATGAAGGGCGAACCGAGGGACAGGGTTGCCAGGTCCGAATAATAAAACCCCTCCAAAAGTTATTCAAAAGTATCGGAATCATGGCCAGAATGTGCCAAAATATCCCAAAATGTGGGGCGTGGGCGGTAGAAATATTGCGTAAGTAAAGACAACTTAACCTGTGGACTATAGGCTACAAACCCCCCAAAGCAACAGTGGCCTAAATGTAACCCCATTCCAGACTTGGCAACAATGAACCAAAGCGCCGTTAATGGCCTAGGCTGTGTCAACTGACAGCGGACGTTCATGAGGAGATTTTAAAAAGAGAAATGGAGCATATAATATAATATAATAATAATAATAATAATAATAATAATTATATATATATATATATATATATATATATATATATATATATATATATATATATATATATATATATATATATATATATATATATATACTTTTTTTTAAGCTTTTTATTGGGTTTTGACTTGCTTCAAAGCCTGCGACGATGGGAGACAGGACCATAAGCATGTAAATCTGTAGCCGGTTAAATATTGTCAAATTGCAAATATTAGTTGACAGTTTATTTCTTATGTTAAATGTAACTGTTACAATATATTTTAAACATTTATATATACGTCCAAAAAAAAATACTATGGTAGTGAATGGTTGCTCTATCTGAGTAATTAATTAACATGAGTAATTAATAACAAAATTAACATTTTTGGATGACGTAAGCCTTTAATTTACTTGGAAATCAGTCAATTCTAACTAAAATAGTTTAATGTTTGAGTCACCAAAGTCCATAAACTTGCTGTATTTATAAAATACAAATAATATTAATTGTAATTGGACTGGTTTTGTGTTGTCTAGGGAACCAGCATTCCAGGATTCTTCAAAAGAGTTGGATCTGCACAACCTTCCCTGCTCTGCATGTGAAACAACAACTATGCACTGAACTGTACTGTTAGCGACTGGACACAACCTGATCCACAGATATCCTGCAACTGTTTTTCATCTGCTGAATGTTGTGTTGACTCAAGTACTGCTGTTCTGTTGTAAAGTTGAAGGTACTGAACCAACTTCACTGACACAGGACATATATTCACTGACATGCAGGACTTGAAGTATTACACACCACTTGAGAAGTTTTAATATAATTCTGATGACAGAAATGCCTATACTGTGCCTTATTCATTTATTTTAAAAGTTAACCTTCAGTGATGTAAAGGGTCTTGCTTGTTAATAAAGAACTAGTTTGTTAAAACAACTCTTTGCATTCATTTTTTCAACTTTCATTTTTCAACTCCATTATACTCAATATAAACTCAATTCGAGTCAAATTTAACACCCATAAAATGTATATATGACTCCGTCCATTTGGGAGTTAAAATCACACTTTTTAAAGTGTGAAATATGTACACTACTCACGAGAGTACATTTGAACAGTTAGGGAGTTAAAATTTACTCTGTGAGTAGTGTACATATTTCACACTTTAAAAAGTGTGATTTCAACTCCCAAACAGACATTTTATGAGTGTTAAATTTGACTCGAATTGAGTTAAATGTACACTGGCTTTTTTGCTGTGTTCCTGACCCGGCTCATCCAGCTAAATTTAGATTTTGTTTCCAGAATCTATCTTTTTAATGTCCCTTACAGAAAGAGAGACACTGGATAGGAATTGCCCCTGCAATCATTTATTTTTCTTATAGCCTAGCTACTGTCAACACCGTAAAGCTAAAACAAATATCACAGAAAAATAGGCTAAATCAAATGTGACATCTGTCACTCAGAATTATAAGAAAAAATGTAAATAAACGAAAACTGCTGACTATATATATATATATATATATATATATATATATATATATATATATATATATATATATATATATATATATATATATATATATACTTTTTTTGAGCTTTCTATTGGGTTTTGACATGCTTCAAAGCCTGCGACGATGGGAGACAGGACCATAAGCATGTAAATCTGTAGCCGGTTAAATATTGTCAAATTGCAAATATTAGTTGACAGTTTATTTCTTATGTTAAATGTAACTGTTACAATATATTTTAAACATTTATATATACGTCCAAGTCTTTTTCTTTTTTTTTTTAAGTAGGCCTACTTATTTTTAAGTAGCAAACTTTGCTAAAAAAGTAGCAAAGCTGCGGACAGTTGAAATATGCCCTGCTCATCCCAGAAGATGATGTCCCGCTCAGGCCTTACCAGAGTCTCTATTGTGTATTATTCCCCATCCCGGTCCAGCTCCAGCTTCTCTTGCTCAGCGCAATGAAAGTGTATAATATTAAAATTGATAATTAAAATTTCTGTTGTTTCTGATGTTAAACTTAAGTTATATTATTGGTCTATAAATAGGCTATAGTTGTAAAAAGCCTACTTTAGGTAGGCTAATGTATAGACCAATTTATTTTCATTTACACATTTTAAATGACATGACAAGAAAATATATCTATAAACATATATAAATGTGTTTAATGTAGCTACAAATGATGACGTGCATTACAAAAATAGGCTAACAACCACTTCTCTTTAATTTAGCCTACGTTTGAAGTTAACGAAAATGAACAATAGACAGTAGTTTCTTTGTTTAATTTACAAATAACTTGCATAAAAAATAATAATAAGCTAATACTATAGCCTAGCCATTTAAATTTGTCTGTGTCGGCCACGCATTCAGCCTTTGGAGGATCGATCTTTCGGTGACCGTCGTCAGTGAACATTCATTCATTCATTCATTCATTCATTCATATAAAAACTTTATTTTAGCATCTAAGCCCGCAGTTTTCATTTAATTGCATTTTTTCTTATAATTCTGAGTGACAGATGTTTCTTTCTTTTTTTCATACACTTTCTTTAAATAGCCTTCTGCCCGGGGCTGTTTTCACTCCGTGCTCACCCGCTATAAATTATTTTATTCACAGCAAAATCTCCAGTGTTAAAATCCTGGTGTTAAGGACTCTCAGAGTAAAGTGTTACATTTCTGGTGTTGAATTAACACTGCTAGTGTAAACCGCACTCTCTGGCCGGTGAACCTATGTAGAGTTAAATCTCAACACCGAGAGAGAGAGTAAAATTACATCCGGGGCATTTCGGCGACACAAGCTGAAACTTTTTTTCACAGACGCCATTTTTTTGGACTCGCGATGCGGACCACAGAAGGAGGGATAACGCTGATATTGCGTGTTTTATGCGGTTTCGTCGTATTTACATATGTATTTTATTACATCATATTGTTTTATACCTATGAATGTGCTGTGCCCGGCTAAACAGCTCTCATACAGGCATTTTCGTTGACGTGTGATTCGGAGCAGACCTGAGGCGGTTGCTTTTTAACAGGGAAACGCCATAAGTAAGTGTTTACCTAATTTACAACATGTATTTTATAACATATTGATTTAAAGCGATGTCTGAATGCTCTGCGCGCTTAAACGAGACAACTTTTCTCACATGCTGCATCTTTTGACTCGCGATACTGAGCGGACGACGTGGAGGGTTGCTTGTATAAGCGAAACACCCATAGGAAACACCGAAAGTAAGTGTTTTTGCCTAATTTGCAACACGTTTTTTAGGACATATTGTTTTATAGCTATATAACTTGACGCTTTAATAACGCGCCTAAACCTCTCATAAATAACGCGCTTTAAATAACGCGCTTTAAAGTGATAGTTTACCTAAAAATGAAAATTAGACCATGATTTACTCTTAGGTGTATATGACTTTATTTCAGACAAATACTATCAGTTATACCAAAAATGTCCTGGCTCTTCCAAGCTTTATAATGGCAGTGAATGTCTGTTTATGCTTTGAAGTCCATAAAACGTCTCAGGTTACATATGTAACCCTAGTTCCCTGAGGGAACGAGACGCTGCATCGAAACGCTGTGAGAATGCCTCTGCGTTAATGCGTCGTGAAGCGCCTTGAGAACCATTCCATCGGAAAAAAGATCGATCGTCGGCGTGATGACGTCATCGACCGGAAGCTATAAAGCGTCCGTGAAAACAAACAGGAACTAACTTCTGATAAAGCCTGAAGTAAGTGATCACGGACACGCCGGGAGTATGGCAAAGCGACGCAGCGTCTCGTTCCCTCAGGGAACTAGGGTTACATACGTAACCTGAGACGTTCCCTTTCCGGGAACTCGAGCTGCGTCGAAACGCTGTGAGAACGCTTATACCCACATCGCCATAGGACCAAGTGTCTCGTATGTGTGAAGCCGAAGCGCACACGGTTACGAGAGTACCTGTGCCCCAACAGTAGATGCCAGGTCTAGTTCGAAGAACCTGACAAAAGTTAAAGGAGACGACCAACCGGCCGCGTTACAGATGTCATGGAGGGAAGCCCCCGACAAGAGTGCTTTTGAAGCAGCCATACCCCTGGTAGAATGCGCCCGGACAGCCAGTGGAGACGGCTGCCCGACCACCTCATAAGCAAGTGAGATGGCCTCGACCACCCACTTGCTCATTCTCTGCTTAGATACTGGGGCCCCTTTCTTAGGGGGCCCGAAACAGACAAACAGCTGATCAGTTTTCCTCCACAGGGCAGCTCTGTGGACATAAGTATCTAGTGCTCTAACAGGGCACAGCAGATTTAATCTTTCCTGGTCTGACGTTGTGAAAGGAGGAGGACAGAATGCTTGAAGAGTAATGGGGCCCCGTGGGCTCGTAGGAACCTTGGGGACATAACCCGGCCTGGGATGTAGAAAGGCTTTCACCATCCCCGGTGCAAACTCTAGACATGAGGGCCCTACAGACAGGGACTGAATATCTCCTATTCTTTTGAGAGATGAAATAGCCAAAAGGAATATAGTCTTGAGGGTGAGGAACTTATCCGAAACCTCCTCCAAGGGTTCAAACGGAGGCTCGGACAAGCCCCGCAAAACAATGGCTAAGTCCCATGCTGGGACCCTCGAGTGCATAACAGGCCTCAACCTTAAAGTGCCACGGAGGAAACGTGTAATCAGAGGGTGTCTTCCCAAAAACACTCCACCCAAAGGGACGTGGAAGGCACCCAAGGCCGCCACGTAAACCTTTATTGTGGAGGGGGTCAACCCTGCCGAGAACCTTGCCTGCAGAAACTCCAGCACTGTACCAACCGGGCAGTTAACTGGGTCCCACTGGCGTTCTCTGCACCATGCTGAGAAAAGTTTCCATTTCAGAGCGTACAGTTTCCTCGTGGACGGAGCTCTGGAGTGAAGGATGGTCTCTACGACCTCGGCCGAGAGACCTTCCTCTATGAGCCTAGCCCCCTCAGAGGCCAGGCCCACAGTTTCCACATCTCTGGGCGTGGGTGCAGGAATCTCCCGCCCACCTGAGAGAGTAGATCCCTCCTGGTCGGAATCTCCATCGGAGAGCCTTCCAGGAGAGATATCAGGTCCGAAAACCATACTCGGGTCGGCCAGTACGGAGCCACTAGAAGTACCTGGGCCGCGTCCCGGCGTACCCTCTCCAGAACTCCTGGAAGCAAGACAATCGGGGGGAAGGCGTACAGAGGTACCCTCGGCCACTCCTGTACCATGGCATCCAACCCCAGCGGGGCTGGATGGGTCAGAGAAAACCACTGCGGGCGGTGAGAATTCTCCGCCGAAGCAAATAGGTCTATTTCTGCTCTCCCATATACCTTCCATAGGAGCTCCACCACCTCTGGGTGGAGTCTCCATTCCCCGGGCCTCGGCCCCTGCCTCGACAGGCTGTCCGCTTCCTGATTCAGGACCCCCGGGATATATACTGCTCTGATTGACAGCAATTTCCCTTGGGCCCACAGGAGGATCCGATGTGCCAATTTGTCCAATGGACGGGACCTCAGACCCCCCTGATGATTTATATAGGCGACCACCGATGTGTTGTCTGACCTGACTAGCACATGGCATCGCCCCGTGACTGTGATCGTGCGGAGCGGATTTCCCCTCGGGAGGAATCCTTTTGTTTTGAGCCACCACTGCAGTGGCCTCATGTCCAGTAGGCCAAGAGGTATAACATTGGACGCTGCTGCCATGAGACCTAACAGTTTCTGGAACTGTTTCACAGTGACGGCCCGGCCTAGCTTCTGTTCTTTGACTGCTGCCAGGATCGATGCTATGCGTGTTGGCGATAATTGCGCCCGCATTATTACCGAGTCCCAGCTCACACCTAGAAAAGTGGTTCTCTGAGCCGGAGAAAGCACACTCTTCTTGGCGTTCAGCCTCAACCCCAACTTCGACATATGTGCGAGAACAGCATCTCGATGCTGAACCGCCATCTGCTCTGTATTCGCTAGAATCAGCCAGTCGTCGATATAATTCAGTATGCGGATGCCCTGCAGACGCAACGGCGCCAGAGCTGCATCCACACACTTGGTGAATGTGCGGGGTGACAGTGCTAGACCGAAGGGAAGTACTCGATATTGGTATGCCTCTCCCCCGAAGGCAAACCTGAGAAACTTCCTGTGATGTGGAAGGATGGAGACATGAAAATACGCATCTTTGAGGTCTATGGTGACAAACCAATCCTCTAGTTTGATCTGCGATACAATCTGTCTGAGTGTGAGCATCTTGAACTTGAGCTTGGCCACCGAGCAATTTAGTAGACGCAGATCTAATATCGGGCGTAAGCCCCCATCCTTCTTCGGCACGATGAAGTAACGGCTGTAAAACCCAGACTCCCTGCTGGGAGGGGGAACCCTCTCTATAGCCCCTTTTTGCAGGAGTGTCTGTACTTCCTGTGCCATTACCAGAGCCTGCTCCGGGTCCACCTCTGTAGGTAGGACACCGCTGAAAGGAGGTGGCCGACTTTTGAATTGAATGGCGTACCCCCTTTCTATTATCTGCAGGACCCAATGAGATATATTTGATAGACGTTTCCACTCGTCTAGAAAATCTACTAAGGGAACCAGCCTCTCGAGGCTGGCCTCTGGTGTACTTTGAGCAACAAGCACAGTGCCCTGAAGCGGCGAACCGGCAGGGAACGACTGACTTGACTGCTCGGGGGCCCCCCGAGGGGGGCGCGGACCACCCTCGGGTGGCCCGCGGAGACCGACTGCGCCCCGGCATTGCGGCGGGGTTGGCAGCGCGGCCCCCAGAGGGTGCCGCAGGGAAACGGGTACCGTTGGCAGGGGTAAACACCGTTTCCCTACGGGGGGAACCACCCTCAGCGTCCTGACGCTTCTGGCGTCAGGAACGCTTTGACGAGGCCTTCTTGGCGATCAGGACTGTCCTCAGATCAGCCCTGCCCCTCGAAGGCCTCGTCTGAGAGCGCCGCCCCTCGTCCACGCGCTGAGGGGGAGTTCGGGTAGCGACGCTCTGCTTCTGTTTTGCCCTGTGCAAGGCGCTCATACTCGGTTTGGGCTGCTTGATGTCAGCAGCAGCCCCAGGGACCTGAACCCTGAGAGGGAGAAACTGCTTGAGCGCCGCAGCTTGCTTTTTGGACTCCTGGAACCTCTCGGTGACAGTATGGACTGCGTCACCGAAGAGGCCTCCAGGAGAAAGCGGCGCATCCAGCAGAAAGGCTTTCTCCCTCTCTTTGATGTCAGTGGGGTTCAACCATAAGTGCCTCTCCGTGGCCACCAGGGCTGCCATAGAGCGGCCCACACATCTGGCCGTCTCCTTGGTGGCCCGGAGAGCTAAATCGGCTGACGAACGAAGTTCAGTAATAATATCTCCCCCCACTGCATCACTACTGTCCAGATCCCTCAGCAGGTCAGCCTGGTATGCCTGCACTATTGCCATAGTGTGCAGGCACGCAGCCGCCTGACCCGCTGCCGAGTACGCTTTGCCCACCAACGCCGACGTTGTTTTTAGAGGTCTGGTGGGCAAAGACGGGGCTTTAAGGGACGATGCCGAGGAAGGCGAGAGATGGCTCACGAGCGTCTCTTCAACCTTTGGCATCGCCCCATACCCATACTGTTTCAGCCCAGCGATGTTACTATAGACCGAAGTCTGTGGGCTGAAAACACGGTATGATGCCGGTCTCTTCCACGATCTTGCCACCTCAGTGTGCAAGTCGTGAAAGAACGGCAAGCCCCGCCACTGAGGCTCTGAAGCGCGAGAAGGCAGGAATCTCTCGTCTAATTTACTTGCACGCTTTCTTCCCGCCTCATATCTCTCAGTTGGCCAGTCGATGTTAAGCCTGGCCACCGCTCGCGTCAGAACCTCAACGAGCTCCTCGCATGCAGGGGACTGAAGTGGCGAGTCTTCAGTCTCGATGCTTTCAACGTCCACCTCCTCAGAGCTAGACAGATGAAGCACCGGCGACTCTCTCGGGGGGGAAGAAACCGCCATGCGTGCTTCCATGCCCCGAGAAGAGCCGCTGGATGGTGCAGGTGAGGGCAGAGATAAGGCAGCACCCGTCTCTAACCCCTCTGCAACATCCAATTGTGATCCCCACGACTGCAGCCTCCGCTCCGCCTCGGCGGCAGCGGGACCAGAGCCGCGGGGAACACGAGCCGAGGCACCCTCCTCGAAGAGTGCCCGGCGGGAGCGCAGCGTTCTCAGCGGTAGTCTCTCGCAATGCTCGCAAGCAGCCCCCTCGAGGGCTGCCTGGGCATGCTGCGCTCCCAAGCATGCAACACAGAGAGAGTGTGTATCCCCACCCGTGATGTAGCGTGGGCAGGGAGGAACACACTTCCTGAAATTGCTGCTTTCACTCGCCATTTCTATCTATTTATTTTCTCTTTTCTTTGTTAATATAGGAATATTTAACAAAAAGGGTGGAAAATCTCTGAAAATAGACAGACAAAAACACCAAATAGACAGACAGGTTCACACAGATCGCTTGCTGAAGGCTCAGAAGCTAGTTCCTATTTGTTTTCACGGATGCTTTATAGCTTCCGGTCGATGACGTCATCACGCCGACGATCGATCTTTTTTCCGATGGAATGGTTCTACAGGCGCTTCACGACGCATTAACGCAGAGGCGTTCTCACAGCGTTTCGACGCAGCTCGAGTTCCCCGAAAGGGAAGTGCATCTAAACGTGCCAGGATGTTTTATATATATATATATAACTGATGGAATTTGTCTGAAAGAAGAATGTCATACACCTAGAATGACTTTAGGCTAAAGTAAATCATAGGATAATTTTCATTTGTGGGTGAACTATCCCTTTATCTTAGTTGTTCTTGAAATTATTGAAGTAGATGGGTAAGAATTTTAATATAATTGATTCATTATGAATGGGGTCTGATTAAAACTAATAAAAAAATGTATTCTTTAAGACTATTTAAAGTATTTCTTCATCCTCAAACTATCTTTAACTCTTGTTTGCCAGCACACGTACCATATGACTGAAAAACAGAAGAACAACTCAACAATTTCCTTATTTGGAGGACTAATACTTTTAGAATGGGCAAGTAATTCTTTCATATTAAATATTTATGCAAAATGTATTTATCATTTTAACTTTTGGATAATGTTTGGATATGCCTTCATGTTTAAAGGGATGGTTCAAAATTTGATGTTTATCTGCTTACCCCCAGTGCATCCAACATGTAGGTGAGTTTGTTTCTTCAGTAGGACACAAATACAAATTTTTAACTCCAACCGTTGCTGTGTGTAGGTCATATAATCATGTGAATGGGTAACAATTCAATGAGGGCAAAAAAAAAAAAAACATGCTTAGACAACATGCACAAAGAGCTCTGTGGCTTATGACAACACATTGTTATCTTGAGAAAATCGAAATTGAGAAATCGAGCCGTATTTATATAATTTTTTTACTTCAAATACAACGCTATATCCAACAGCCTGGAACGCGCTTCATGTCCGGTAAGATCAATATACACACTCTGGATATATACGCGCTTCACTTCCGGTAAGGTCAATATCCACGCTCTGGCTCGTATATCGAGTGTGGATATTGACCTTACTGGAAGTGAGAGGCGTTCCAGGCTTTTGGATATAGCTTTGTATTTGAGGTAAAAAAATTATATAAATACGGCTCAGTTTCTCACACAAACTGATCGTTTTGTGTCTTAAGATATCAATATGTCGTCATGAACCACAGGGCACTTTGTGCATGTCGTCTAAGCATGTATTTATTTATTTTTTCTAGACTGGACCATAGCATGTAAATCTAGCCGCTTAAATATTGTCAAATTGCAAACATATGTTAACAGTTTATTTCTTATAAACTGTATATATGTATATATATATATATATATATATATATATATATATATATATATATATATATATTATAATTAGTATTATTATTATTATATATATGCTCCATTTCTCTTTTTAAAATCTCCTCACAAACGTCCGCTGTCAGTTGACACAGCCTAGGCCATTAACGGCGCTTTGGTTCATTGTTGCCAAGTCTGGAATGGGGTTACATTTAGGCCACTGTTGCTTTGGGGGGTTTGTAGCCTATAGTCCACAGGTTAAGTTGTCTTTACTTACGCAATATTTCTACCGCCCACGCCCCGCATTTTGGGATATTTTGGCACATTCTGGCCGTGATTCCGATCCTTTTGATTAACAATTGGAGGGGTTTTGTTATTCAGACCTGGCAACCCTGTCCCTCGGTTCGCCCTTCGTGCAGCTTCATGCATTTCGTGCACTTTGAAGGCGTGGCCTGGCCTGGCCTTCGAAGTGCGCACCCTTCACTTTGGGACACAGCTTTCGTCAGATCATTGCAGGCTTCTGTTTCCTGTGTGTGTTTTCTGGGAGTTCTGTCCGTTCCGGTCACTGGAGGATCCGCCCGGGCATGGCCCAATGCATCCCTGCGTCACAGCTTGCCTGCCTGTCCCTATGACTTCCTGGTTTCTCTGTGCTCTGGACTTCTTGCTTTATCTTCCTTTGTGGTTTTGAATGTAATCAACTTTGTTTAAACTCACTATTGGATCATGTGTATCTTCCCCTGACATCTAGTTTACACATGTTTGTAGAGCTCTTAGTAAATCACTGACAGTAAAGTGTGTGTAAAGTGTGTGACGTGTTGCTTGTCACAGTAAAAACACACTCGAGACAGAGACATTTCTCATGTGAGGCTGGACGGCTGTAGCTGAAGCTGAACTGATTTTAGCAGCGTTTTCCTACAATCTGACCAAGTCTATGTTCAAACTGAAATGATTCTCTATCACTGACACAGGTAATAAAGCAGGTGTTGTGTGTAAAGCTGTGGCCGTGTGCTTTTGTCCTCTTTCCTCCTTTGTGTTAAACAGTTTAATCAACTTTATATTTTGTTCTCACACAAACCCTTTGTTGCAATAAAGCTCAATGATAATTCCCTTTCCTGAATATCTGAAAGGTTTGTTCTCATATCAGAGGTAAATGAAGCTCTCTTTAATATCACAGTGATGTTTCCTCACCTCAGGACACAGTTTGAGTCTCGTAGCTCGTCTCTGAGCCGCTGCTTCGAGTCTCCGATCTTATTGCGTCCCAGATCAAGCTCTTTTAAAAACTGCAGAGCTTTTGAGTTAGTCAAAGACTGAGTTAAAGAAGAAACGTCTGTAATGCCACAGTCATATAGACTAGAAAGACACAAACAGAGGAAGAGAGATTATCTCACAAACACATAATTAAGATGAAGAATTTTACACAGATATAATGTGAACTCAGGCTCTTCATGAGATATTGAGTATAAAGTGTCTTGTTTTAACCCCTTGCCTGTCACCCCCCATTTTGGCAAGTGGGGCATTTTGACATACCCCAAATGAATGTATTCTTTCTGAATATACACAAGTAACAAATATCTAGAAAGCCAACACTTAAGACTTTACAATTCAAGATTCAGAATTACTGTTCAGAATTACTACAAGACTCCGACTGTTATTAATATGGAGATATATAGGCTCAAACATTAAAACAAAAATAAAAATATTAAATATACATATTTTTAAATGTATTAAAATATTATGTGAATGTAGCATAACTTATAACCATAACTGAAGTCAAGCCACAAGTGTGGTCATGCATTATTTCAAATCTGAGAATGAAATGCATTTTATGAAACATATTGTGTCATGTGAGTTTTTAGCGAACGTTAAAATAAGATGTTATCATTACAGCTCTGAAAAAAATTAAGAGATTTTTTTCTTGAATCAGCATCTCTACAAGTATGGAAGGCATTCCATTCCAATGTCTGTTGAATTCCAACACAGGCACACCTAATTCTACTGAATGATGTGCTGATTAGGTGATCACCTGAACCAAATCTTGTTTAATAAGGAAAGGTATAAAAAACACTTCTGTGATCATCACTATCCTCTTGCAGTAGGACCAGCTGGATGGCAAAAACAGTTCTAGTAGTACCTCAAAAGTAATTAGAATAAATAGATACAAACTATTGACCAAGCCAAAAAAGTTGAAAAGGAAAGTTTTGAGTTAGGAGAAGAAGGGTTTAAGTCTGGCTTTAATGACAGAGGGATACAGTGAGCATTGGGTTGCTCATTAGAACACATTAGTATTGTGTTGTTTAAAAATGAATATGAACTTATTTTCTTTCCATTATTCAAGGTGTGACAACACAGCATCTTTTTTTTTTATTTTGACCGGTTGTTACTTTCGGCAAATAAATGCTCTAAATTACAAAAAAAATATTTGGAATTTGGGAAAAATGTTGTCAGTACAGTTAGAATAAAACAAAATTTTTAATTTTAATTTTTTTCAGAGCTGTATGTTATTGGCTTGTAAAACACATAATTGCAGTCTACTAACTAGTTTTTCAACTGCTCAATTCACAGTATTTTTTTCACTCAATTAACTTTTCACATATCTGTCATGAATGACTTAATCCTCATTAATCTTTAATAGTAATTATTTTGTTTCTATTCAAGCATTTAACCTATTCAGGCATTCTGGATTGGCCATCAATCCCTATCCACTATCTGAAGTCTTATTAGCAAACAGAGACACAAAAAAGCATGCCTTCGGTACCTTATGTGAAATAGAATATAGCTTCTGGCACGATAGATGCATTAGAGCTACAGTTAGCATCATGCTACATAACAAAATATAAATATTACACTTTAACCCCAAACTCTCTTTAAACAGCCAGCAAGTGTTTGTATTTACTTCCAATCGTGATATAATGTGGGTTTCAGTGATGTTCAATGATGTAAAAATGTTATATTTAACATTTTATATAGAGCTAATCGCTACACCTGCTTAGCATGTTACTATACACATTCTTTATTCATATAAAAATACACCAAATCCCATGCAAAACACGCAAACCATAAGCCATCGTAATCAAACATTTATTAGCTTCGTTTTCATGTGTTGGCAATGTTTACAATACTGAGATGAGAACAACGAATTGCAATGAAAAGCATGACCAGATGGGGCAGATGTCGTTACATTGAGTCACATAAGATGATTGACAGCTGTACAGCAAATGAGAGAGCTCTGAGATCATCAGTGACGTGTATAAGGAAGTAAACATACACAGAGATTGCTCTGAATGTCATTCAGCTCTCCAGATCAACATAATTAAGTGAGAAATTAATAGAACTGTTATTCTGTATGACGAAATATTTTGCAAATGTGGTAATGCATCTATATTTGTCCAAATATGCGGACATTTTTTCTAAGAGCCTAAACGGAGGCGGTTTAGTGCATGTATGTGACCACAAATAAAACAGAGATGTGATTGGCTTTCGATTCTTGTTGTCATTCTATTCAAAATATTGTTAATTACAGATCGATTATTTTGCACTCCTGACATACAAACCTGATTCCAAAAAAGTTGGGATACTGTGCAAATTTTGAATAAAAACAATGCAATGATGTGGAAGTTTTAAATTTCAATATTTTATTCGGAATACAACATAGATGACATAGCAAATGCTTAAACTGAGAAAACGTATCATTTAAAAAATATTGATTTTAAATTTCATGGCATCAACACATCTAAAAAAATGGGAAAAGGCCATGTTTACCACTTTGTGGCATCTCCTCTTGTTTATAACAGTCTACAAACGTCTGGAGACTGAGGAGACAAGTTTCTTAAGTTTAGGAATAGGAATGTTGTCCCATTCTTGTCTAATACAGGCTTCTAGTTGCTCAGCTGTCTTAGGTCTTCTTTGTCACATCTTCCTCTTTATGATGCTCCAAATGTTTTCTAATGGTGAAAGATCTGGACTGCAGGCTGGCCATTTCAGTGCCGGCTCCTTCTTCTACGCAGCCATGATGTTGTAACTGATGCAGTGTGTGGTCTGGCATTGTCATGTTGGAGAATGCAGGGTCTTCCCTGAAAGAGACGGCGTCTGGATGGAGCATATGTTGCTCTAAAACTTGGACCTTTCAGCATTGATGGTGCCTATCCAGATGTGTAAGCTGCCCATGCCACACACAGTCATGAACCCCATACTAGGGCTGTGTATTGCCAAGACTTTGGCGATACAATACGTATCACGATACAGGGGTTACGATACATTATATTGCAATATATTGCGATGTTGTAAGAGAGGCAATATATTGCAATATTTCTTTTTTGCGTGTTTTTTTATAATTTAAAAGAATAAAGAACACAACCATAAGCCTAAAACACGAGACAAAGTATTTTATTAATACAGTATAATTTATATCACTAATCATATGGAATGTGTAATCTAAGTTGAGAGAAATGTAAAGTGACTGCAGGATTCTTTATGTGTAAATGTTTTAAAGGTTCACAGTATAGCAGTGGCTATTTAACAACAGAAAGGGCAGTCCATTCCATGACTGAATGACTGTTTGTTTTATATTTAACACAGTAGCCCCGATCACACAGAACGCGTTTTTGCAGTGAGAGGCGCCTTTTTTGAATGGATTTCGTTAGGCAGAGAGCGTTATGCGCGCTGCTTATGCGCCCTCGGCGCCTCGCGTTTTTGAAGGAGCGCTCCGAGCGCATGAAGTTGAAAAAAAGTCCACTCTGAGCGGAAAAGCGTGCAACACCATCGCGCTTATTTTCTGTTGTCCAATCGAATGAATGAAGCGGCAGGCCTTCCGTTGTGTTGACCGTTACATTGATTTGACTGACAGTACAGGTGATTCGGGGGTCGCCCAGAAACATTAAAGCGCACTGCTCATTTTTGAATGAGAAAACGCAGACCAAAAAAGGGAGTGCAGTGCGCCTCGCGTTTTCGAACCTGAAAAACCCGTTCTGTGTGATCGGACCCTAAAGCTGTTTTCTATAAAGCAGTCTATTGTATAAAGTGCTGTTTCAAGTAACGTTACTGAACCGCAGAGCTGGTCATCATATCCACATCGCTATTATCTTTCGTTCTCCTGCCACCGCTGTCAGTTTTGGTGTGTGTTTATTTTGTTACTGAGAGGAAAACGTGCAGTACATTGTATCGAAACACTTCTCAGCAGCGCGGGTGACGTCAGGATGTTAAGCGAGCTCTCTGTTTCAATGTGTTTCCAGAGTATTAGATTATAACTTGGCCTATTTCGCAAACAAAATGATTCTTGTTGATTTCCTTAGTGGCTTCTTTTTAGCTGAAGCCAACATGAGTCCACACTTCAGCTCTGTATACTGCAGGAGCGGAATAATTCTATCGTCTTGAGCAGTGTTGCCAACTATTTTCCAAGGAAAGTAGCTAAAGCCTGCCCCAAAAGTCGCTAAATGTCGCTAGATGACGTCATGCGTCAATTAGCGTATCCGTGACGTCATCAAACCGTCCTTGCGTTCAGCCTGCCTAACGTGTTTTCTCTCCTAATCCATGCTCATTTATTGTATTTTAAAATAATATAATACAGCCGACTGTCCAATAAATGTTTTCATTTCCTATACCCTTTTGGCATACAATTGGAGTATGATGATATAGTGAATTACAAAATGTGATATGTGTAAAATCTGAATTGAGAAACTGGATGAAATAAAGCTCTGTGATAGTGAGTAATATAAGCAATAAGCACAAGAGAAGAATGGAACTCATCATAACTAATTTCTTTAAATATAAAACAAAAGAAGCAGATATCATTAAGTGAGAAATCCGTGGCAACAGCTGCTGTCTGTGTACGTTCACCGGCATGCGTGCAGCTCCCCTCAGCCATTCACTGAACAGGGCAGACGCAGAGAGAGGTGTGTTTGACGGCAGAGGGGGAAAAAAGACCTCGCGCTCGCAGGAAAGTACTAGCGACATTTGTAAACTAAAGTAGCTGACGTTTGTCCAAAAAGTCACTAAATTTGTCGCTAGTCGCTTTTTTGAAAAAAAGTCGCTAGAGGGGTCTGAAAAGCCGCTAAATATAGCGACGAAGTCGCTAAGTTGGCAACACTGGTCTTGAGAGCTGGGTTTGCTAATGTAAACACTAGTGATGCAGGCACGCACTTTTACCTTGTGCTTCTCCGGCTCCGCGTCAGATATACATTCTGAGATAACACTGCCATCTAGCGGTTGGGTGTTATACAGTCTGTGGTTTAAACCGAACACAAAGCCATGAATCTTGGATGTGAATAAATAAAGATATAAATATCGATACAGCGTTTTTGAGAATCGATACAGTATCGCCAAACATAATATCGCGATATTCACGTGTATCGATATTTTCTTACACCCCTACCCCATACCATCAGAGATGCAGCTTCTGAACTGAGCGCTGAGAACAACTTGGGTTGTCCTTGACCTCTTTAGTCCGGATGACATGGCGTCCCAGTTCCCTTATCGAGGGAACTTCCCACTGCGTCGGAACGACAAAATGGGGATGCTCCCTAAGCTCACTTGTATATTTATTGCTCACGGGGAGCGATCAAGGTCGCCTCCTCTGTGGAGTCTTCTGGAAGTCGATGCTGCGATCCACTGTCTACGACGCTCGGGCCACATTGGCTTCCAGTGAACGCATGCTGGTCTAGCCGCCTCTAGAAAGACTGCAGCTGTGCAGCGAACGTGTTCGCACACCGAACATCCTCCCAGACTAAGCCCTGCCGGGTGGCCGCTTCATGGGGTCGGGCAGGAGGCTCGGTGGGTACCAGAGACCAGCCTTGAGAGGCTGGTTCCCCTAGTAGAATATATCAGCGCAAAGTTATTATGCTCCTGAATATATCTGCTTGGGCCCTGTGTACCGTGGGCAAAGGGTACAGACTGCAGTTCTGTGTTACAATACCGAAGTCATCGGTGTCGTCTGAATGGTGGTGTGCCCAGCCTAGTGGCCTGCTGGCCAGTCCCCTCTCCCGGGGAGCAATCGAGGTCGCCTCCTCTGTGGAAGTCGCTGCGATCCGCCGTCTACGACGCTCAGGCCACATTGACTTCCAGCGAATACATGCTGCTCTAGCCACCTCTAGGAAGACTGCAGCTTAACAGCGAACACGTTCGCACACCGAAAATCCTCCTTTTGGCTCACCCAAGAAAGGGGTTGCCTGCATCTACTCAGACAATCAGTAACTGGATTGTCCAGGTGATAAACATGGCCTATCAGGTGTGCAGTTTGCCTTCACCTATGGCCGCGAGGGCTCATTCCAGCAGAGGCATGGCCTCTTCGGTGCCCCTCCTTTCTGGGGTCCCCTTGCAGGATATCTGCGAGGCAGCTGGGCACCCCACACACCTTTATCAGGTTTTATAGCCTGCATCTCCCTACGACGCCTGGCGCTAGGGGGCTCCAGTCCTAGTTGTGCCCGGGTTCCGGCTTCACACTAGGGCAGGCGCTACCCTCGGTGTGGCCTAGTGGGTACTCGTTCCCCATTTCATCGTTCCGACGCAGTGGGAAGTTCCCTCGATAAGCGAACGGCTTGGGTTATGTATATAACCCTTGTTCCCTGAGAGGGAACAAGCACTGCGTCGCGCCGCCACACCTCGGCACGCCTGGAGCACATGCTTTAGAGCAATGGCTGCCGCCATTATACGCCGGCTCCCCTTTTATACTTCCGGGTATGCTGTCACAATGACATCATCATGCACGCCAATCGGATTGGACTAGTGTCTATTCGGACTTCAGATTCGCTGATGCTTAGGGAGCATCCCCATTTCGTCGTTCCGACGCAGAGCTCGTTCCCTCTCAGCGAACAAGGGTTATATACATAACCCGAGCCATTTTCCAATAAGAACTGCACATTTTGATTGGTCTGACCACAGAACAGTTTTCCACTTTACCACAGTCCATTTTAAATGAGCCTTGGCCCAGAAAAAACGCCTGCGCTTCTGGATCATGTTTAGATATGGCTTCTTTTTTGAACTATAGAGTTTTTGCCGGCGACGGCGAATGGCACGGTGGATTGTGTACACTGACAATGTTTTCTGGAAGTATTCCTGAGCCCATGTTGTGATGTCCATTACAGTAGCATTCCTGTATGTGATGCAGTGCAGTCTAAGGCCTGAAGATCATGGACATCCAGTTTGGTTTTGACCCTTGACCCTTCCACACAGAGATTGTACCAGATTCTCTGAATCTTTGGATGATATGCACTGATGATGATAACTTCAAACTCTTTGCAATTTTTCTCTGAGAAACTCCTTTCTGATATTGCTTCACTATTTTTCGCCGCAGCATTGGGGGAATTGGTGATCCTCTGCCCATCTTGACTTCTGAGAGACACTGCCACACTGAGAGGCTCTTTTTATACCCAATCATGTTGCCAATTGACCTAATACATTTCAAATTGGTCCTCCAGCTGTTCCTTATATAGAAATTTAACTTTTCTGGCCTCTTATTCTACCTGTCCCAACTTTTTTGGAATGTGTAGCTCTCATGAAATGCAATATGAGCCAATATTTGCCATTTGTCATGACATTTCAAAATGTCTCACTTTCAACATTTTATATGTTTCTCAGGGTTCTGTCCCTTTGGTCTAGCTTTCTCATGGTTTTCTGACAGAGCTCTGACACTCCTGTATTGTTTGTCTTGTGAGCGCACAGCTTTGAGCATGCTCAAACTGCGTGCTTTTCTTTCCTTGTAAGTTTTCTGTTTGGGGCATGGTGTTCGGATCCCAGCACTTCGGTCTAGTTGGGCTTCAGTTTTGTGTTGGGATTTTGGACATTCATGCTCCTCATGTTTTGTGTTGTGTAGCATCCAGCTGTTTTTTTCACTAGTTGGATGCGTTCCTGTTTTCATGTTTTGTGTGAACATGCAGCTTATGAGTTTTCATTGGCTGCAGGTTCATGTTTGGTGTGAGCACATGTTCTTGTGTTTCCTTGTCCCAGGTGCTCATGTCAATTGTCCAACCCCACCGACCTTGTTTCCTGATTATTGGTTAATTTGCACCAACCTGTCTTCTCTCATTAACTGCGTTTTTGCTCACCTGTTCCTTATCTGAATGTGCTCACCCTTCCCTGCTCCTGGTTTGTCTGAGTGTGTTCACCTGTTCCTCATGTCTTCTGCTCCCTTTATAATGTGTGCTCTTTCCCTCATGTGTTGCTGGTTCGTAGTGTTGGACAAGCTACTTGGAAAAAGTAGTGAGCTAAGCTACCAGTTACTCTACATTAAATTAAGCTTCATTACACTGAAGCTACCCCCCTGGGAAATGTAGCAAGCTAAGCTACAGCAACCTGACAAAAGTAGTTTACTACATCTAAGATACTTTTTATTTATTTAATTTTATATTGAACCAACTTCATTCCAGTTAATGGTATTTCAGTGATCAATAAAAGTCAAGCATTTAGACATGCATTTTTTTTTTTTTGTTATTCAAAAACTGTCATAATCATTTCAGCAACAAAAACATGTGATGCATAATATTAACAAAACCAGGTGTTGTGTGTGTGTGTGTGTGTGTGTGTGTGTGTATGTGTGTGTGTGATCTATCTCCCACACACATGAAACAAGTTTAATTCATACATTCATATCAAGAGGTGGCCAGGCTGGACCCCGATACTTTTAACAAGAGGGGTTTATTCAAGAGACACAATAGTATGGGAGGCCGAATGGGACTAAACACATTAAAACTCTTGCGCACACATTGAAACACTTGCATGTTCATGTGAAACACACTGAAACACTTGCTCGTTCATGTGAAACACTTGCACATACACTGTGCAAACTAACATATATTTGGGCACATATATGAAAGACATGCGGTTACAGAAAGTCCTTGCATATACTGTGTAATTGCCCCCGTACTGTTGTGCCTGCACCTTCAAACCTTCTCACGCGTGAGAGAGCAAAAACATTTAAAATATACGTTTTTTAAAACGTATTAAAATATGTTTTTTAAAACATTTAAAATATACTTTCTGCCTATTCTAAAGCAAGGCATACATCATAAAATAAAAGAGTAGCTTATGTATTTTAATATAGCCTATCTGTTATTAAATAAATAAATATAGTCTCTCTTTCTCTCTCTCTCTCTCTCTCTCTCTCTCTCTTATATATATATATATATATATATATATATATATATATATATATATATATATATATATATATGTATATATATATATATAAATTTACTTTAACATTTTTTTTTTTTATTTCTGCACAGATATCACATGGATACCATACAAGGGGTGGAACGAAACCCAATTGGGTTTATACAGAGTTCCACTCCACTTACATGAAAAAACAAAAAGACACGCAGACAAATAATTTGAATAATAAAAATAAAAAAGGGTGAAAAACACATTTTCAGAAGCCTGATTATCCTTTTAACTTAAAGTTACAGATGTTAAAGGGTAATGGTAAGGGAGGATGCCAGCGGATGCAAAGAGGTGAATTTCTATCTACACATAAAAACCCTGTCTAAGCTCTAAACCAAGGCATGTTTCATGATTTAAAAAAATGTGACTTTACAGTGAAAATACGGTAGGATAGCAAATTATTTTGCGGAACCCCGGGCACTTTGCTGGTCTAAAGCGGCTGGTCTACACAGAAAAACCCTCCCTAAGCTCTGCCCCGTTACGGGTTGTTTCGAGCCATTCTATAGTCTGGTTGTTTGATTAATAAAATATGAAATGTAGCTGCAATAAACACATTAAGAATCCATACAGCGGTGGATGCACAGGACTTTTATTCTAATGTGTGGAACAGAGGACAAAATAGTTTAATCTTCAGCTGACCAATCAGCAGAAAGAGGAGTATAATTCCAGCCCACATGCAGAAATCGAATATTCAAACTGTTTATTCATTTTTTTACCTTTAAACGAAAAATGAAAAATCAAGCCGAAATCATCTCAGGTTATGACTATAACCCTTGTTCGCTGAGAAGGAACGAGACGCATCTGAAGCATGAATGAAACTAAGACCGATCCTGATTGGTGCTACGTCATGATGTAGTAAGTGACGGCATACCCGGAAGTATAAAGGGACGCCACATCACAATAGCGCTACCCTTTTTGCGATGAAGCAAATCTCTCCCAGGCATGGAGAGGCGTGGCAAGCCGATGCAGTGTCTCGTTCCCTCTCAGGGAACAAGGGTTATAGTCATAACCCGAGACGCTCCCTTCTCGAGGGAACTCCCACTGCATCGTAAAATGACTCTTTGAGGAACGAGTACCCACTATACCCACAACGACCCATGCCTGCCCTAGTGTGAAGCTGGAACCCAGGCACCCTTAGGACGAGACCACCCTAGCACCTGGCGACTATGAAGGACTATAAAACCTAATGAAAGTGTGTGGGGTAGCCAAGCCAGCTACCTCACAGATCTCTTGAAGTGAGACCCCATTTAAAGGGCCCGAGAAGAGGCCATGCCCCTAGTGGAATGCACCCTCAAGGCCAAAGGTGAAGGCAAGCTGTGCACCTGATAGGCCAAGGCAATATCCTGGACGATCCAGTTACTGACCGTCTGCTTGGTCACTGGCAGACCCCTCTTAGGAGACCAGAAACACACTAACAGTTGGTCCGACATTCTTCACTGCGAAGACTTCCGTAGATAGACTTTCCAGATGAAGTCTCCCCTCTTCAGCCGACACATAAGATGGAGGATGAAATGCCTGCAAGACCGTAGGCCTTGCCATATTAGATTGCACCTTAGGCACATAACCCGGCCTAGGATGCAAGATGGCCTTAACCCCGCCAGGGGCAGACTCCAGACAAGTCGGCGTTATAGCCCAGGCCTGGAGGTTCCCCACCCTCTTAAGCGAGGTGATTGCAAGGAGCAGCGCCACCTTAAACAACAGAACTCGATCTGTCGCAGACTCAAGTGGTTCGAAGGGGGCCTCAGCCAGCCCTTCAAGCACCACCGCCAGATCCCAAGTTGGAACACTGGAGTGAGTGGCAGGCCTCATCCTCCAGGTGCCATGGAGAAAACGTATGACCAAAGGGTGCCTCCCCAGAGGCCCATCACTTACAGGAGTGTGGAAAGCCGTAATAGCAGCCACGTACACCTTAAGTGTGGACAGGGTAAGCCCCGCAGTGAAACGATCTTGGAGGAACTCCAGCACTGAAGCCATTGGGCAGTTAACTGGGTCCACCTCACGCTCCCTGCACAGCATAAACTGAAAATACATTCCACTTTAAGCCGTACAACCTTCTCGTGGAAGGAGCCCTGAAACTGAGTATGGTCTCCACTACACCTGCCAACAGGCCAGCCTCTAAGTACTGAGCTCCCTCAGGGGCCAGACTCAAAGCTTCCACAGCTCTGGCTGGGGGTGAAATATTGTGCCTCCTGCCTGAGACAGCAGGTCCCTCCTCAAAGGGATCTGCCATGGAGGACCTGCCAGCAGTGCTATGATGTCTGAGAACCATTCTCGGGCCGGCCAGTAAGGGGCTACTAGGAGTAGACTGATCCCGTCCTGCCGGACCCTCTCCAGAACTCCCGGG
The DNA here is from genome assembly GCF_024679245.1 of Pseudorasbora parva. Classification (NCBI taxonomy): domain Eukaryota; kingdom Metazoa; phylum Chordata; class Actinopteri; order Cypriniformes; family Gobionidae; genus Pseudorasbora; species Pseudorasbora parva. The sequence goes on from NC_090182.1 coordinate 951,226, forward strand.
AGCAGAGCTATCGTGTGAAATACATACAGACGCAGCCTCGGCCATGATTGTACCATGGCATCCAACCCCAGCGGGGCTGGATGCGTGAGGGAAAACCACAGTGGCCAGTAGGACGTCTCTCGAGACGCAAACAGATCCACTTCCACTGGGCTGAACTTTTCGCATATAGAGGTCACCCCCTCTGGGTGAATTCTCCATTCCCCGGGCCTCAGCCCCTGCCTCGACAGGATGTCCGCTCCCTGATTCTGGTCCCCGGGAATGTACATCGCTCTGATAAACGATAGTTTCCCCTGAGACCATAGGAGGATCTGATGTGCCAGTTTGCATAGAGGGCGTGACCTCAGACCCCCCTGATGGTTCAGGTACGTGACCACTGACATGTTGTCAGAGCGCACCAGAATGTGATAACCCCTGAAAGATGATGGTCCTGCCACAGACCCAGGGCAAAGCGGCCGTCCATGACCGCACCCCAATCAGTGAGGGAGGCGTCTGTTGAAACGGATTTCCGGCAACATGACGCTCCTAACACTGGCCCTTGGGACAGAAACCAAGGTTTCTTCCATATTGATAGGGACCGAATCCATCTGCATGTAACCCTGATCATACGGAATGGATTCCCCTTCGGGGAAAACCCCTTGGCTTTCAGCCACCACTGCAGGGGTCTCATGTACAGCAGGCCAAAAGGTATTATGTTGGACGCAGCTGCCATGAGCCCCAGCAGTCTTTGAAACTGCTTTACAATGATGTTGCGGCCTAGCTTTATGCTGGAGACCATCGCCTGTATTGACTCGATGCGTGCGGGAGACATAAGTGCCTGCATTGTCGTCGAGTCCCATAACACTCCCAGGAACATGGTCCTCTGGGAGGGCCTCAACACGCTCTTCTTCCTGTTGAGTCTCAACCCCAAGCTCTGAATATGGCCAAGGACGACACCTCGATGCCGAACTGCCATCTCTCGAGACTGGGTCATAATGAATAAAATCGGACGCAGATGTCCGTCCTTTTTGGGAACTATAAAGTACCGGCTGTAGAAACCCGACTCCCTTTCTGGTGGAGGAACAAGTTCTCTGGCCTCCTTTACCAGCAGGGAGTGTACTTCCTGTTCCATGAGTTTCAGTAGTCATGTCAAAGCAATAACTAAATCAGCATACTATCATCTGAAAAATATTGCAAGAATTAGATGCTTTGTTTCCAGGCAAGACTTAGAAAAAATGGTTCATGCTTTCATCACCAGTAGGGTGGACTATTGTAATGGCATTCTCACCGGCCTTTCCAAAAAGACCATTAGACAGCTGCAGCTCATACAGAACGCTGCTGCCAGGATTCTGAGCAGAACCAGAAAATATGACCATATCACACCAGTCCTCAGGTCTTTACACTGGCTTCCAGTTACATCTAGGATCGATTTTAAAGTACTATTACTTGTTTATAAATCACTCAATGAGCTAGGACCTCAATACATCGCAAATATGCTGAATTAATACAAACCCAACAGATCACTCAGATCAGCAGGATCAAATCAGTTAGAAATTCCAAGAGTTCACTCAAAGCAAGGAGAGTCTGCTTTTAGCTATTATGCCAGCCACAGTTGGAACCAGCTTCATGAACAGATCAGATGTGCTTCAACAGTAGCCACATTCAAATCCAGACTCAAAACACATCTGTTTAGCTGTGCATTTACTGAATGAGCACTGAGCACTGTATGTCCGACTGATTGCACCTTATCTATGCATAATTTTTAAAATTCTTTTTATAACTGTTTTAGTTTACCTGTTCTTTTCTTTGGTTTTCATCATTTTATTATTTTGAATTCTCTTTTACATTGTATTTTTTAATGCATTTTTTATCCCTATTTTAATTCCTTTCTATGTAAAGCACTTTGAATTCCCATTGTGTGCTATAAAAAATGTGCTATATAAATAAACTTGCCTTGCCTTGCCATAACCCGAGCCCGCTCTGGGACCACTGCAGTCCAGACCACCCTACTGAATCTTGGTGGGCTGTGGCCAAACTGCAGTCTGTACCCCGTTTCTACAGTGCGCAGGACCCATGGCGGCACATTCGACAGGCGTAGCCACGCCTGGAAAAAATCTACCAAGGGAATCAGCCTCTCGAGGTTGACCTCGGGTGTTTTTTGAATACCATTTTCTTGACCCCCTGAAGCGGCTGCCCGGCAGGAAGAGGTCGTGGGCGGTGTGTGAACGCCATCGCTGCCTGCCGGGAACCCCTCAGGCAGACAAGGTAGCGCACGTACACTGGAAACCGATGTGGCCCGAAGTGTCATTGACGGCGGGATTACCACATCGATTTCCAGAGGGCTCGGCAGAGAAAACGGCCTCAGCCGCTTCTCCCTGGAGGGGACAGCCCTCAGACGCCCTATTAGGCTAGGACCTCTTTCCCAAAGCCTTCTTAGCCTGAAGGACGGCCCTCAGGTCGGTTTCTGCTGAGTCGGCTTTGGGAGAGATCGCGCCTCTGTTGCCAAGCTCCCTGGAGAAGGGCTCTAGAGGCGACACTCTCCTTATGTACCTGCTGGTACGAGGAACTCGATGACTCGATGTCCTAAAACCTACCAGCCCCTTTAGACTTGGAGCGGCGAGGGATAAACTGCTGGAATGCTGCAGATTGCCTCTTCGCCTCCTGATACTTGTACCTCGAGAAGGAAACTCGTGTTTCTGAGAAAAACAAAAAATCGAAAACTAGCTGTTTTCGGATTTTTCTATTTTCAATATTAAATCAAAAAAACAATTGAACGAATGATACACGGATTTAAAATGTTTTTGCTCTCTCACGCGTGAGAATGTTTAAAGGTGCAGGCACAACAGTACGTGGGCAATTACAGGGTATATGCAAGGACTTTCGGTAACTCAAGGGTTTCATATATGTGCTCAAATATATGTTAGTCTGCGCAGTGTATGTGCAATTGTTTCACATTAAGGAGCAAGTGTTTCAGTGTGTACGCAATTGTTTCACATGTATGCGCAAGTGTTTCACATGAACATGCAAGTGTTTCACATGTTTGCGCAAGTTTTTAACATGAATGCGCAAGTGTTTTACATGAACAAGCAAGTGTTTAACATGTATGCGCAAGTGTTTAACGTGAACATGCAAGTGTTGCACATGTATGCGCAAGTGTTTAACGTGAACATGCAAGTGTTGCACATGTATGCGCAAGTGTTTAACGTGAACATGCAAGTGTTACACATGTATGCGCAAGTGTTTCACATGAACATGCAAGTGTTTCACATGTATGCGCAAGTGTTTAACATGAACATGCAAGTGTTTCACATGTATGCGCAAGTGTTTCACATGAACATGCAAGTGTTGCACATGTATGCGCAAGTGTTTCACATGAACATGCAAGTGTTGCACATGTATGCGCAAGTGTTTCACATGAACATGCAAGTGTTGCACATGTATGCGCAAGTGTTTCACATGTACATGCAAGTGTTGCACATGTATGCGCAAGTGTTTCACATGAACATGCAAGTGTTTCACATGTATGCGCAAGTGTTTCCCATGAACATGCAAGTGTTGCACATGTATGCGCAAGTGTTTCACATGAACAAGCAAGTGTTTAACATGAATATGCAAGTGTTGCACATATATGCGCAAGTGTTTCACATGAACATGCAAGTGTTGCACATGTATGCGCAAGTGTTTAACATGAACATGCAAGTGTTGCACATGTATGCGCAAGTGTTTTACATGTATGCGCAAGTGTTTAACATGAGCATGCAAGTGTTTAGCATGAAAATGCAAGAGTTTCACATGAACATGCAAGTGTTTCACATGTATGCGCAAGTGTTTTACATGAAAGGACAAGTGTTTCAATGTGTTTCACATGAACGTGCACGTGAAAATGAAAGTTTTTCACATGTATGCAAAACATTATACATACATGTGAAACACTTGCATGTTCGCAAGTTCGCAAGGATCGATTGCTCCTGTCTGTCTGCCTGCTGCTGCTGCTTGCCTCAGTGTTTGTAGCTCTGTATAGCTGTGTTTGAATCTCCATTTGATATATTTTCTTTGTTATTTACACTGCTAAATATAACTTACTCATCACCATATAGTGTTTAATATAGCCCATCAATTTAAATTTGACATTACTAGCTTTTAATCTAAATCACTACTACACGTTAGCTTTTCGCTAGCCTGGTAGCTTTCCATCCCGGCATTCGGGTATCCTGTTTTCTGAGTTCTTTAGACAACTGTGGTGAGTTGGATTATTAAAAAGACTCCATCAGACAACTGTGGTAAGTTTTGGATTCATCAAAAAATACGGTAAGCCATGTCTTCTTCTCCTGTCATTGTCACTTGCACTGCATGCTACATGTTTAGCATATCTATCTCCGTTGGCGAACAGGGCTTCACATGTGATAAATGTAAGGAATTAATCAGGCTGACGGAGAAGATTTCAGATTTAAAGACACGCATCCAAGCTTTATGTGAGAGTAGTGAGAATGTAACAGCTTTAGATACTGCTTTGGATGCGACTAGCTTAGTGAACACTCATTGTTTGGTTCCGGCTGAGCCCGCGCAGCAGGGCTGGGTGACGATGAGAAAGCATAGTCGCGGATCAAAAACCACTCTTCCGTTCCGATTAGAACATCAAACAGGTTCTCCCCACTCAGTGACGCACCCACTGAGGATCCTGTTGAAAGTGCCCTAGTTATTGGCGATTCTATTACACGGTATGTGAAAATAGAGACACCAACCACCGTAGTCACATGTTTACCGGGAGCCAGAGCGCCTGACATCAAAGCAAATTTAAAAGTGCTGGCTAAAGCTAATCGTAAATTCTCTAAGATTATTATTCACGTTGGCACTAATGATGTTCGACTTCGCCAGTCGGAGATCACCAAAATTAACATTAAAGAGGTGTGTAAACTCGCAAGTATGATGTCAAAGGCTGTATTTTTCTCTGGTCCCCTCCCTGCTAAAAGGAGTGATGAAATAGTTAGCAGATTATCATCAACTTTGAGAGCCCAAATTGAGGTTACAAATAGTAAACCCCTGATAACTGCTGCTCCACCTTACAGCTGGTCAACATTTGCTCCTGTTTCCCTGGAAACAGTTAAAGAAATTGTAGCAAATTTAAAACCATCTCCTTCTTCTTATGATATTATTCACCCACGATATTTTTAGTTAATATTTGATGTAATAGGTCCAGAGCTGGTCACATTTTTAAATAAATGCTTAAAATCTGGAGAAATCCCTAATAGTTTAAAAACAGCTACGGTAACTCCTATTTTAAAAAAACCTAATCTTGAGTCTTCTATCCTATCAAATTACCGTCCAATTTCTGTGTTGCCTTTTCTCTCTAAACTAGTGGAAAAGATTGTGCTTAGTCAACTTCAGTCTTATATAGATGATAATCACATATACAAGATTTTTCAATCAGGCTTTAGCCCTCTAGGCGCCACGGTCGAGTTTACTCGACAGGATGCGGCACTGAATAAAACGGCCGATTTTATCAAATAGGGTGTCAAATTTCTTTCAATCTCCCCTCCACTAGATGGCAGACATGTCATACTTCATCCTAGAATCATAAAAATATCATGCTTCTATACAAAATCTTTGAGCAAGAGCGCATTGAATCAGTGTGAAAAAAGCGGAGCTAGTGTTGAGTAAGCCTATTCATCAGAGCGATATTGTCAACGTCAGAGAGTATTTGCATTAGATTTTTAGTATTATTATTACTTTCTAATGGCATCAAAGCTTACCCGCAATGAAGTGCTGGGTCTTTTATTCGCGGATCCTGATTCTGAAGGGGAATATTTGCCTTCAGAAGATGACAGTGATTCTGAAAGTGAAAATATAGCCCACCAAGCACAAACGGTGAATCCTTTGCCCAATGTAGATGGTCCTTTGCACAATATTATTGGTGGGAACAATGTTTCCCGGGGTCGGAGTGTTCATCGCGAAGTTAGTAGGTGTACTAGTGTTGTAAACGTGGCGGCCGCGGGAGATTTTTACCGCGCGCGCCATGAAGCTTTTTCTTCTGACCGCGCGCATCTCCGCTATCGCGGCGACAGTATTGTGGTGGAGACTTTATCTAATGGCACTGGGTATGTTAGACGAGGTCGAAGTATTCATAGGGCAGTTCGGGGGCAACGTGGAGGTAGGGTGGGGAGTCGAAGTGACAGTACTCCACGCTGTGCACACTCGGCGGCTGTGCGCGCACGAGGCAGATCAGCCCGCGCTGCTCGTAGCAGGAGCAGGCGCGGTGTGACGCGGGGCAGAGGGTCTATTATGCATAGTCTATCGCAAGCTGATGGGAATAATGGCTTTGAGTACTTGGCCGATGAGGATGAGTACCAAAGTTGGATTATGCCATTTGATCAGCCAAATGGATATCTGGGGGAAAGAGAACTGTCCAATGCCAATTCGCCCCTAGATTTTCTGTCACTCTTTCTCTCTGATGATTTCTGGAATTTACTTGTAAATGAGACAAATCGCTACGCCCATCAGTTTTTAGCCTCCCATCAACTACAGCCACACTCCAGATTTCATAAATGGTCTGATGTAACTGTCAGTGAAATGAAAGCCTTCTTTTCTCTGCATTTGAGTATGGGTCTGGTAGAGAAGTCAGAGTTGGAGGATTATTGGGCCGAATATTGGCCAACAGCAACACCTGGTTTTGGCAAGGTGATGTCCAGGAATAGATTTGAAATGATTTTGTCTTTCCTTCACTTCACCAATAATGAGGAGTGTGTTGACAGGGGTCAGCCAGGGTATGACAGGCTATTCAAAATCCGCCCAATCATCAATTTGGTCATCCCCCGGTTTTCAGCGATGTATGGTCCATCTAAACAGCTGTCATTGGATGAAATGACCATTGCATTCAAAGGCAAATCAACCCTGAAAATGTACAACCCTAACAAACCAGACAAATATGGCTACAAAGTATTTGTTCTAAGTGAAGCCAAGTCAGGTTATGTGCTACAGTGGTCCATGTACACTGGACAAAGTAGGGCTAATGCATGTGATTTCGGTGCTACACACCTTATTGTCCGTGAGCTGATGGCCCCGTACACAGGGAAAGGGCATGAGGTGTACATGGACAGCTATTACACCTCGCCAGCCATAGCAGATGAGCTGGCAAACAATGATTCGGGTTTGTGTGGGACTGTCAGCAGTAAGAGGAAGGGGATGCCAAAGGGCCTCACCCGCGAACAGTTACATTTGAGCAAGGGAGATGACCCAGTTTTCATGAGGAAGGGGAAAATGCTAGCTTGTGCATGGCATGATACAAAGCGCCTCACAATGCTCTCTACACTGCATTCCAGCACATGTGTCAGAAAGCACATTAGGACCAAACACACTGATAGTGGCTATAGGGAGATAAATAGGCCTCTTTGTGTTGATGACTACAATTCATTCATGGGGGGTGTCGACACAGCAGACCAGAGAATGAAGACCTACCTCTTTCCCCATAGGTCAAGGAAGTGGTACATTAGGATTTTCAATGCCATTCTCAGTGTAAGCATGGTGAATGCCCACATCATTTACTGCCGCTGCACTGCTGCTCCTCACAAGACCCTGAAAGTGTTTGTGCAGGATGTCATCACTGCTTTACTGGAAGGCTTCTCCAGGAAAGAGAGCAACAAAGGCCGCAAGTCATCCTCACTGGGAGACATGCCACAGAGACTCACTGAGCGCCACTTTATCTGCCAGGCTGATGCTTACCCAGATTGTGTAGTTTGTTCTGATCGGACGCGCCCTAAAGGCCGCCGTCAGACAAAATACATGTGCAGGCAGTGTGGGGTGGGTCTTTGTGTTGTGCCTTGCAATGAGAGGTACCACACCATGAAACACTACAAGAAATGTCACCTGGATGGATAGGCAGTCATTGTCTCAACAGCAAATGGCCTGCTATAAATTCTTTTCTTTTCTTTTTTTGTCTGCCATTTATTAGTAATGATTTACACTTCTTATTTACTATTTCCCGGACCATTTAGTAGTATACAATATTTCTTTTTTGTGTGTTCATGTCCTTGTTATGTGTGTGTCTTTGTCAACTAAAAAAAAACAAACAAACAAAAAAAAAACATCAACAAAAACCACAAAAAAAAAAAAAAAAAATCCTAACATCTCACTCATGATCTGTGCCTTGCCGTGGCGAGTGAGCTTTTGAACTAAACAGGTCTTGTCTACTTGTGTTTGTGTGTCATATGAATAATATATATGTGCCCCATACATGTAATCAGAGTGCCTACTGTATGTAGTAAATGGAAAATCTCTACAGCAAAAGGCAAACCGCTACATTCATTCGGTTTGTTTCTACCATTTATTAGTAATGATTTACACAGTTTGTTTACTGTTTACTATATACCTGAACATTCAGTATTGTGCAATATAGCACACAGAAGGTGAGGGACATTTTGGGGGAAAAGAAGGGCTGCATTTTATCATGTAAACATGTGACTTTTTATGAAAATTCTATAATCCAAGATGGCCACCGCCATATGACGTCATAATATGCAAATTAGATGGGAAAATGTAATCCCTACATACACTTTGGGTCATCCTTAACATTTCTCTAATTTACAGAAAGTCTCTATCTTTTATCACTTTTAAGATATAGCCTTTTGAAATTAAGATGTCAAAATTGAACATTTTAGGAAAAAACCTCTGGCGCCTAAAGGGTTAAAGCATTACATAGTACTGAGACAGCTCTAGTAAAAGTTCTTAATGATGTTTTAATGGCTACAGACTTGGGTGATTCTGTGATTTTGGTTATGTTAGATTTATCTTCAGCTTTTGATACCATAGATCATGAAACTCTCCTCTCTCGATTAGAACATTATGTTGGTTTAGGTGGTAAAGTCCTACACTGGTGCAAATCCTTTTTGACAAATCGCAAGTTCTCTGTTAAAATCGGTAGTTTCTCTTCATCTCTGGGGCATGTAACCTGTGGAGTTCCTCAGGGCTCGATTTTATCTCCTATGCTCTTTTCCCTATACCTTCTTCCTTTGGGTTCTATTTTTAGGAAGTATGACGTATCATTTCATTGTTACGCAGATGATCTGCAAATTTATCTGCCAGTGTCTAAGAAAAACTCCGTAAACACCTTAAATACCCCTTACGCCTGTTTAAATGAGATAAAATCATGGCTCTCTTCTAACTTCCTCTTTTCAAATTCTGATAAAACAGAAATCATGATTTTTGGTCCACCCAATGCAAAAGCACACCCCCACTTTGATCTTCAGCAAATCTGCTCTACTACAGCTACCCATGTTAGAAATCTTGGGGTTACATTCGATACGAATCTGTCATTTGACAAACAAATAAACTGAGTTGTTGGTTCTAGTTTCTTTCATCTCCCTCTTCTTTCAAAAATATAACCATTTCTTTCTGAGCGTTCCCTTGAAACTGTCATCCATGCCTTTATTACATCGCGGCTGGATTACTGTAACTCCTTATATTATGGTATCGCAAAGTCTCAAATTTCTCAGCTCCAGTTAGTACAAAACGCCGCAGCGAAATTCTTAAAGGGCTATAGGAAATTTGATCATGTTACACCTCTTTTAAGATCGTTACATTGGCTGCCTATAGAGTTCCGTATTGAGTTTAAAATTTTGTTACTTTAAAAAATTAAAGATTAAAGATTTACAAATCTTTAAAAAATGTCGCTCCCCCATATTTATCTACTCAATTTCATTTGTATAGCTCAAATAGGAGCCTTCGATCAAATGATAAATTTCTGCTTCATATTCCAAAAGCCCGTTTAAAGACAAGAGGAAATCGTGCTTTGGCTGTGGCCGGCCCTACTCTCTGGAATAAGTTACCCCTTGAAATTAAATTGGCCTCTACTGTATCGGAATTTAAAATCAGGTTAAAAACCTTTCTTTTTAACTTGGCTTTTAATTGATTTTTTTTTTTTTTTTTTTGATGGCTTTTCGGTTTTTATCTGAACTATGATATGATATGATCTTGAATTATGTGATGCTTTATCATTTTGTTTTTATTATATGTTTGACCATGTTCAGCACTTTGGTAGGTTCTACCTTGCTTAAAGCGCTTTATAAATAAAGTAACTTGAACTTAACTTGAGATTATCATCACTCAATGGCTGGTTGTCTAAGTGGTGTCTGCAAAATAACATAGGGTTCATAGACAATTGGAAAAGTTTTTGGGGCAGACCTGACCTGTTGAAGATAGATGGCATTCATCCCTCCTGGACTGGTGCTGCTCTTCTCTCTAGTAATTTGGTACATAGTCTTAGAGATAAACCTTGACTCACTGGGGCCCAGGTCAGGAAGCAGACAAACTGGCTTAACCAACCGTCTGCTAGCTGTCTCACGTCACCAAAGTCAGCTAAATCCCAGCACATAGAGACTCTTTCACCTAGATATTATCACATAGAGACTGTGTCTGTTCCCCGAACTAGTAAATACAAAAAACCATCAAAACCATTCAACAGTAAAAATTGAATTGATGTCCAACAAATAAACAACAGATATAATACGGATGAACAATTGATAAAGCTTGGGTTGCTGAATATTCGATCCCTTTCTCCAAAAACGCTTATTGCCAATGATATGATTATAGAACATAACTTAGATGTGCTGTGTTTGACAGAAACCTGGCTAAAACCTGACGATTACATTACTTTAAATGAGTGCACCCCCCGACATTATTGTTACAAACATGAGCCACGCCTGAAAGGTAAAGGGGGAGGTGTTGCTGTAATTTATAATAATATTTTCAGTACTACTCAGAGGTCTAGTTTCAAATATAATTCCTTTGAAGTTTTGGTGCTTTATGTAACGCTGTGTAGTGTAAATGATAAATCCCGTCTGACATTTGTGTTGGCTACTGTATACAGGCCACGAGGTCACAATACAGACTTTATCAAAGAATTTGCTGGTTTTGTATCAGAGTTAGTATTAGCTGTAGATAAAGTACTAATTGTTGGGGATTTTAATATCCACGTAGACAATGAAAAAGACGCATTGGGATTGGCATTCAGAGACATTCTAAACTCTATTGGAGTTAGACAACAGGTATCTGGACCCACTCATCGCCTTAATCATACTTTAGATCTAATAATGTCACATGGAATAAATGTTGATATTGTTAAAATTCTGCAGCAGAGCGATGACATCTCAGATCATTACCTAATATCATGTATACTTAATTTACCTAAGGCTGCAAAGCCATCCCCTCGCTTCAAATATGGCAGGACGATAACCGCTGCGACTAAAGATTGCTTTGTCCATAATCTTCCTCATCAGTTCCATCTCCTCAGCATTACAGATAGCCAAGAGGAACTTGATGCTGCAACAGAAACTATTGACTCTCTCTTTACTAGCACTTTAGACATAGTTGCTCCCCGGCGCTTAAAGAAGATTAAAGCAAATAATCAGACGCCGTGGTACAACGAGCACACTCGGGCCCTTAAAACAGCAGCCAGAAAAATGGAGCGCAGCTGGAAGAAAACAAAACTGGAGGTTTTTTGCAATTTGTGGAAAGAGAGCATGATGGCATATAGAAAGGCCATAAAAACTGCTAGATCTGCTTATTTCTCAACTCTTTTAGAAGAAAACAAACACAACCCTAAGTATTTATTCGATACAGTGGCTAAATTAACAAAAAATAAAGCTTCAACTTCTGACGTTTGTAAACAACACAGCAGTAATGACTTTATGAACTTCTTTACTAGTAAGATTGATAATATTAGGAATAAAATTATAACCATGCAGCCGTCTATTACAGTATCACTTCAGACGGAGCGCTGTAGTGTCACTGAGGAAAAATTACACTCATTCACTGCTATAGGAGGAGAAGAATTGGCTAAACTTGTTAAATCATCAAAATCCACAACATGTCTGCTTGACCCTATACCGACTAGGCTATTAAAAGAGATACTTCCAGAGGTCATAGATCCTCTGCTTAATGTCATTAATTCATCTTTGACATTAGGATATGTACCGAAAACTTTTAAGTTGGCTATAATTAAACCACTTATTAAAAAAAACGCAAATTGATCCTAAAGAATTAGTCAATTACAGGCCAATCTCGAATCTACCGTTTCTATCAAAAATACTAGAAAAGGCTGTGTCTTCACAATTATGTTCCTTTTTAGAAAGAAATGGTATATGTGAGGATTTCCAGTCAGGATTTAGACCGTATCATAGTACTGAGACTGCTCTAATTAGACAAATGATTTACTCTTATCATCTGATCGTGGTTGTATCTCTCTATTAGTGTTACTCGATCTTAGCGCTGCATTCGATACTATCGATCACAATATTCTTCTGAATAGAATCGAAAATTATGTTGGCATTAGTGGAACTGCTTTGGCATGGTTTAAATCGTACTTATCTGACCGTTATCTACGGAAGCCCTGAACGGTCAAGGATAATATTTTTTTTTTGTCTTATGTCGTGATCACAAGTTAATTATCTTGGGATCTCAAGATAACAAAAGTTGTTTTGTCGTGATCACGAGTTCATATTTTCTAAGTTACACAACTGCGCCACGAGGTGGCAGTATAGAACCAATTAACTGATGGGGTGCGGTATAGCCTCCACCTTGTGTTGTACTGGTCCAGATTGAACGCGTTGAAAACCTTTCGTGATCACTATGATTTGTGCAGTACTGTGTGCATTAGGCAATTAATATAACTGAATGGTCTGTTGTGATTAGTTTGCTATAATAGCATTTGGTGCGTTACTAAACTTACAGTTTAACTCATTTTGATGTCACTGTTCTGTTTGCACCTTTTTGTGCATTAAAATGCAATTTATCAGCAGCCTAAATAACCGTTAGTTTGCCACATTGTGTCACTCAATGTATCGCCTAAATGTGATGTAAAGCCCATGTAAAGATGCATTGCACCCTAATTTTATTCACTGATACTGTGTAATTTAAACGATTGTATTTTGTACTAGACTGTATATTAACTGGATTAAACGTTTGTTTGTTTTTAGAAATATGGAGTAGGCTACTGCCCCTCTTTTTAATGGAATAAAGGCTAGAAGGAAGGATACTAATAACAAACAAATTATGTAATGTTATTTCAAATGAATGAGGAAAATAAAATTGGCTGAATCGAAACTAAACGATTTTTAGAATAGAACAGAATAATCTGCCATCCTTCTGAAGGCACCCCGCCCCCCCTTCTCTTTTGATAATTTAAACATGTTAATTACACCAATAAAATGTTTATTAAGTGAAGCAAAGATTTTGCTGAAAGATCCAGCGCACGGTTTATTATCCATTGTGTTGAATTCGTTGCTACAGCAACAGTAGACTCTGGGTGCTGTGCATTATTTCAGAATGAAACTCGTGATCACAAGAAAACAACTTTCGTTATCTTGAGATCACGAGATAATTAACTCGTGATCACGACATAACAAGACAGAAAAAAAAATATTATCCATGGCCGTTCAGGGCTTCCGTAGTTATCAGTTTGTAGCAGTAAATGAAGAGATGTCACACCGATCACAAGTTCAGTATGGGGTACCGCAAGGCTCAGTGTTAGGACCGTTGCTCTTCACCCTGTATATGCTACCACTGGAAGATATCATTAGCAAGCATGGCGTTAGTTTTCATTAGCCGCGTTTCCATTACCCTTCAAATTGTGCAAATTGAAATTGCGATTTGAAAATACGCCCAATGGAAACGCGGAAATTTCGCAAAAACTCCCATATATCGCAAAAAAGTTTTTACGCTCTCATGAGGTGTTTTTTTTAAGCAATTCGAAAAAGGACATTTTCGCAAAACTGCAATGGAAACGTTTTTATCGCATTTACAGGTCATCAGGTGCGGTGACGCATTGCTGCAACATAGGGCCTATATATTATATTTTCCACTCAATTGTGTCGTGATAACTCAAAGGCCGAGGAAACAGGCCAGTTACGCATGTCAATCCATTCGAGACGATCTTAGTTTGCTTCTTATTTAAACAGGCAATTAATTTATGAAACATCGATCAAAATAAAAATACAATTTATACAAAACTAAATATTTTTTCTAAGAAAGACTTTCTAGAAAATAAAACTCAAAGTGATCAAAATCATGTGACTCCCCAGGTCTCATACATATTGCGATTCTTGCGCATGCTGCTCACTTTTCATAATCAACATATAAATTAAAATAATAATATTACAGGCTAATGTTTAGGCCTAAACGTAGCCTATTTAGTTTCGTAGTTAGGGTATGTTTTCTTTAGCCCACGGCCGATAAAAGCGAAGACGTTCTCATTTTTTCCTTCTTCTTTTAAGAGAGATGAAACAATTTACAATACTCTTGTCATTTTTAGCTATACAAATAAGTTCAAGACAAAATTATAAACTATAAACTGTCTATTTTTATTTGTGAACTCAGGGAACTAATTATTTTGCATGCACTTACTCCAAACGCTGTCTTCATTTCAAAAAAAAAATTTTGTTTATTAAATGCCATTTTTTTCTTTTCCAAAGCATTTCTAAATTCAGTTCAAATGCCAATCAAACGAAATATCTAGCCAAAATAACGAAAGTGGTAAAAAAAAAAATAAAAAAATGTGAGTTAACATGCAAATTCAAACATTTCGCTCTACTCTATATGCGTCAACCTGCCGCGCGTAAAAGTCGATCATTCTTTACAGATGATGGTTCGGTTTGGAAAGAAGACGAGACGGAGTTCTTTATTAAACTCATAAAAGACAATATAGGATTACAGTAATACTGGATTCTAAACACAGAAATGCAACATTATCATGAAGACCTTGAAGCAGATCTGACACGCACACGCACACACACACACACACACACACACACACACACACACACACACACACACACACACACACACACACCTCATATCCGTGCCGCTTAAGTATCCTAAGGGGCTTTCCTTGCCTTTAATGTTTGGATAACACACATGTCTCCTTCCAATAAAAATAATGGCTAGTGTGGTGGATGGGATATACAAACCTACCAAGGTTCGCAAATCTGTAATGAAAACGCAGCTACTGTTATGCTGACGATACTCAGCTCTATATTTCCTCACGCCCTGACGTAACCTACCAATTCACAAGATTAACGGAATGCATAGCTGATATAAAAAAAAATTGGATGAATAGTAATTTCCTGCAACTTAATTCAGATAAAACTGAATTTTTAATTATTGGACAGGAAAGCTCCACAAGTAGTAACCGAGAATACTGTCTAACACTTGATGACTGCTCTGTCAAGCCCTCGTCGTCAGTGAGGAACCTGGGTGTTCATTGAGCGTCAGCAGTCACGCCGACCCCTTGTCCTCTTCCTTCCTTATCTAAAGAACTTGTTACACTGGTGCCGAAACCCGGGAAGGAAGTAGGACCGCGCCGCCGCCATGCAGACATCGTCCTCCACCCCACTTGCGGAGATCATCTCATCCCTCGCGATCCTACACCGTGAACAACATCAGGCTCTCCTGGACCTTAGGACGGACCAAGAACGGAGAATCGCCGCGATCTTCCAAGGCCAGCAGGAGGACCGCGAGAGGTTCCGGAGCTGGCTCGACCGGGAGGCTCGCGCCGAGGCCGCCGGGCAGACCGGCGCACCGGTCCACGTGCCAATGCACAAGATGGGGCCACAGGACGATCCCGAGGCCTTCCTCGAACTGTTTCAAAGGACTGCGGAGGCCTGCGGGTGGCCCTGTGCGCAGTGGTCGGTGCGCCTGATCCCACTGTTACCTGGAGAAGCCCAGGCGGCTGCCCAACAACTGCCGGTGGCGAACCTCCTGGTCTATGAAGACCTGAAGAGGGCCATCATCCAGTGGGTCGGCCCTTCGCCATGGCCCAGCAGCTCCGGGACTCCTGCCGCAAGTGGCTACTGGCCGGCGGAAGCGACGTGGACCACATTGTCGATCTGGTGGTACTGGAGCAGTTCATCACTCGGCTCCCCGAGAGAACAGCCGAGTAGGTCCAGTGCCACCGGCCCACGTCGCTGGAGACGGCCATCAACCTGGCAGAGGACCACATGGTGGCGTGCCCTGGGGTCGGCGAACCCCCACTAACTTCTGCCTCTCTCTCTCCCCCCTCTGCTTCTCTCTCTCTCCCATCTGTCTCTCTCTCTCGCCCTGTCCCTCTCCCTAGGTCCCGCCCACCGGGCCCCCCTCGTATTCCCCCCAGAGGCCGGGGCGGAATGGGCCCGGGGCAGTTCGGAAATTCGAGGGCCCCGCCCGGGGGGGCGGGGCTTATGGGGGCGGGAGGGGACCATGCTTCTGGTTCCTCCCTCTATCCACGTCCATTGTCCAACCCACTCCCCGCCACTGGGGCGGTGGGTAGGCCTGGGCTGGCCTGTTGGTTTTGCGGGGACTCGGATCATTTTGTAGACCGGTGTCCGATGATGGGCATCGGGACAATGATCCTGGTTCCAGACGTCCCGCAGGCCACCCCCGATCAGGCAGGAGAGTACCAAATACCTGTGAGTATCAAGGGGGGTACATATCAGGCCTTGGTGGATTCAGGAAGTAACCAAACCTCTATCCATCAAAGCCTGATGCAGCCGGGGGCATTGGATACAAGCCGCGTGGTTAAGGTGCGGTGTGTGCACGGGGATGTGGTGGAGTATCCGGTTGTCCCAATCACGATTCAGTTTAGTGGAGAAAAGCATAGTGTAGAGGTGGCGGTTAGTCCTCACCTCCGGCATCCGCTAATTCTAGGAACGAATTGGCCCGCATTTGCGAATTGGGGTCGTTATGTGCGGATGCAGCTTGGGGAAAAACAGCTAGGATAGGGACGGCGCGAGTACAGCTTGGAGAGACTGCGACGGGACCACTGGAGACGGCTTTTCCGGGCGGCTCACTCCAATCCGATGGCGGGCCACTTGGGACAGGCGGCCACGCTGAATCGCCTCATGACCCGATTTTTTTGGCCAGGCATTCATGACAATGTGCGCAGGTGGTGCGCGTCTTGTCCGGAATGTCAGTTGGTAAACCCACTGGCCGCTCCAAAAGCGCCATTGCGCCCCCTCCCATTAATGCAGGCCCCCTTCGAAAGAATTGGGATGGACCTCACCGGGCCATTAGAGCGATCTGCACGCGGACACTTTTTTTTTCGTTTTAGTCATCGTGGACTACGCAACATGATATCCAGAAGCAGTGGCTCTCCGCAACATTTCGGCGAAGAGTGTTGCGGACGCTCTGTTTCGACTTATCTCCCGGTGGGGGTTCCTAAAGAAATCCTTACCGAACAAGGCACGGTGTTTATGTCACGTACATTACGCGAACTGTACGGGTTATTAGGCATTAAATCCATTCGAACAAGCGTCTATCACCCACAAACGGATGGCTTGGTTGAACGTTTTAATCGCACGCTTAAATCCATGATCCGTAAGTTCGTACAGGAAGACGCCAAAAATTGGGACAAGTGGTTAGAACCCCTCTTATTCGCCGTGCGGGAGGTCCTGCAAGCCTCCACGGGGTTTTCCCCCTTTGAGCTTCTCTACGGTCGCCAGCCTCGGGGGGTGCTGGATGTCCTGCGAGAGACTTGGGAGGAGGGACCTTCTTTGGCGAAAAACTGAATTCAATATGTGCTGGACCGCCAGAGCCGGTCATATAACAGGGGTACTAAACTACGCAAATTCACACCGGGAGAGAAAGTGCTTGTATTACTCCCCACGTCAAGCTCAAAATTAATGTCAAAGTGGCAGGGGCCGTTTGAGGTCGCACGACAAATCTGGGATCTCGATTATGAGGTGATACAGTCCGATAGGAACGAGGCTCGTCAAATTTCACCTCAATCTCCTAAAAAAATGGAATGAGGTTGAATCAGTGTTGTTGGCAACGGTGATTGGGGGAGAGGATGATCTCGGGCCAGAGGCGAGCATCAAGGCACAATCAGTCACGCTGGCCCCTGGTGGAGATCACCTCTCACCGTTCTAACTCGCTAATTTATCTAAGTTACAGGCGGAGTTTGCCGACGTGTTCTCGCCCCTACCAGGATGTACCGACTTGATTCAGCACCATATTGAGACAGAGCCGGGCGTGGTAGTTCGCAGCCGGCTGTATCAATTACCTGAACACAAGAAAAAGGTGGTTCAGGAAGAATTAGGTGCGATGCTTGACATGGGAGTAATAGAGGAGTCCAACAGTGACTGGGCGAGCCCGATAGTTTTGGTTCCTAAAACCGACGGCTCGGTCAGGTTCTGCGTGGACTATCGCAAGGTGAATGCTGTGTCGAAATTCGACGCCTATCCAATGCCGCGGGTTGACGAGTTGCTTGATCGGCTGGGCATGGCTCGATTTTATTCGACATCCCTTACGCAACAAAAATATATTTCTCAATATATTAGTTGACAATATATTTCTCAATATATTAGTTGACAATATATTTCATGTGTCTCCATATATTGTGAAATTTACATGGTAATATATCATATGATATATTATATAATAATATATTATATATGCAAGTCATATATTGCAATATATGGGACAATACTGCAATTATTGCCGTTTTCATATATTGACTAAATACATATCATTATACTATTCAATATATTGCTATGTATATTGAAATATATCCTACAATATATGAAATTATATATTGGAAGAGTCATTGTATATATATGTAAATATATATGTAAAATTATATGAGATAATATACCTCAATGTACTGGATAATATAATCAGATTTATATGGGAACATATGTCTTAAATATATTGATTTATATTACATAGTATATAATTATCATATATATTGTATACATGGTAAATATGAAATAATCGAATGTACACTGTCTGTCATATATTTTAAAATATAACAGATTAAAATATAATATAGAAATTAGGGCCGCGACTCGATTAAAAAAATTTATCTAATTTTAATTGCATATAAATATTTGACCTGAGAACAATGAGAAGTAATTTTTCACATGCATTTTTAGTATACCATTGAATAATGACTGAATACATAAGCTTAATCAACAAAATATTGTTTATTTATTTCAGTCCAGCAGACCAGTGCATGTTTGCCAGTTTAGCAAAAGCATTTTTGTGATATTTGAGGCTCAATGTGCTGCGGTGATACGCGAATTCCTTGTTGTATAGCTTGCACACAACCATGCTCTTGACGACGCTTCCATTCTTTCGTTTTTTAAAACAAAATTTCCCATCCACGGGGCCAAGCAAAGCGGTCTCATCAGCTTCTTCGTTCCATAGCTTTGTTCATGTTCACATGGTTCGTTGTTGTCGTGACCATGGTCGTGACTCCGGAGCGCTAGTTGGTGTTCCAGTATAATTGGTCCGTCGAAACTCATTCATTGAAAAACGTTCCGCGGTGCAAAAATAAGTGTGGTAATTTTTTTTTTTGTTGTTTTTTTTGAGTAATTAATTAACGCGTTAAAGTCACGTAATTAATTAATCTTAATTAACGCGTTAAAGTCCCGGCCCTAATAGAAATATTTTCTAAATATAGAAAATATATTGAATGTCATGCACCATCATATTTTCTAAATATAGAAAATATATTGAATGTCATGCACCATCTGATTTGGGCTATTGTTAATCAACCTCTGTAAACATATGCAGGAGCTTGCTTAACTCACAAAAAATACTTTGTTTCAATAAACATACATGAAATAATTCAGTTTTGTTTGTATATCAATGTATTTCAATATATGAATAAATATATAGCAATAGGTTGTCCATCCATATATTGCTATATATTTTCAAATATATGAGGAAGTTTCTGATACATTGAAATATATTTTCTGATGTATTGCAATATAAATTCTAGTATATTGCAATATATTTTTGTTTCGTAAGGGATTGGTCTTAACAAAGGGCTATTGGCAGATCCCCTTGTCTCCATTGTCCAAAGAAAAGACAGCTTTCACCACGCCGTTTGGATTGCACCAATTTGTCACGCTTCCATTCGGTTTGTTCGGGGCTCCCGCTACCTTTCAGCCTCTCATGGACAGAATTTTGCGTCCCCATGCCGCATATGCTGCTGCCTACCTGGATGATATCGTGATTTACAGTCACGATTGGCAGCGGCATATGCAGCATGTCAGGGCGGTTCTGAGGTCACTGAGGGGAGCGGGGCTCACGGCCAATCCGAAGAAGTGTGCACTTGGGCGGGTGGAGGTAAGGTATCTGGGCTTCCACTTGGGCCATGGGCAGGTGCGTCCCCAAATTGATAAGACTGCCGCGATTGCGACCTGTCCGAGACCCAAGACCAAAAAGGAGGTAAGGCAGTTCTTGGGGCTGGCGGAATATTATAGGCGGTTTATCCCCAATTATTCGGACCTCACCAGCCCTCTGACTGACCTTACTAGAAAGGGGCTACCAGATACGGTCCAGTGGACAGAGCCATGCCAGCAGGCCTTCTCCCGAGTTAAGGCTGCTCTGTGTGGCGGGCAGCTTTTACACTCCCCTGACTTTTCTCTCCCTTTTTTGTTGCAGACTGACGCGTCGGACAGGGGGTTGGGCGCAGTCCTGGCCCAGGAGGTGGAGGGGGGAGAGCGGCCGGTGCTGTACCTTAGCCGCAAGCTCTTCAAGAGAGAGGCTAAGTACAGCACCATCGAAAAAGAATGCCTTGCCATCAGGTGGGCCGTTCTCACCCTCCGCTACTACCTCCTGGGGCGGGAGTTCACCCTCTGTTCGGATCACGCTCCTCTCCAGTGGCCCCACCGCATGAAGGATACCAACGCGCAGATCACCCGTTGGTATCTAGCTCTTCAGCCTTTTAAGTTCAAGGTGAACCACAGGCCGGGTGCTCAGATGGCTGTGGCCGACTTCCTCTCCAGAAATTACAATAACACCTGTATCTTGTTTCAGTAATGGGCGTGGGGAGAGGATAAAACGCCTGTGGAATCGGAAGCATGTGAGAGAGAGAGGGACTGCTGACGCGATCCACATGACCCTGAGTAACCCGGAAACGGAAACTGAGACCGGAACCCGGAAGTGATCTGAGACTGAGAAAGATACATGTTGATGTGTACATTTGTTTTGAGTTTTTTGAAGAAATAAAGATTGAGCGTCAGCAGTCACGCCGACCCCTTGTTCTCTTCCTTCCTTATCTAAAGAACTTGTTACAAAAATATCTCTAAATTACAGGTCATGCTTTCAATGCAAAATGCTGAACAGTTAGTACATGCGGTCATGAGCTCAAGGCTAGATTATTGCAATGCTCTACTGGGTGGTTGCCCTGCTCGCTTAATAAACAAACTCCAGCGGGTCCAAAACGCAGCAGCTCGAGTTCTTACTAGAACCGGGAAGTATGATCATATTAGTCCAGTTCTGTCAACACTGCACTGGCTCCCTATTAAACGTCGCATACATTTTAAAATCTTGCTTATTACTTTTAAAGCACTAAATGGTTTAGCTCCCCGGTACTTAAGCAAGCTTTTAACACATTATACTCCATCACGTCTATTGCGGTCTCAAATTTCTGGCCAGTTGATAATACCTAGAATATCTAAATCAACTGCAGGCGGTCGATCCTTTTCCTATTTAGCTCCTAAACTCTGGAATAGTCTTCCTAGCATTGTTCGGGAAGCAGACACACTCTGTCAGTTTAAATCTAGACTAAAAACACATCTCTTTACTATGGCATACACACAGAACATTTTTAACTTTCATTATTCAAATCAATTGACTGATTGTTAGGCTGCATTAACTAGGTCAGCCGGAAACGGGAACACTTCCCATAACACCTGATGTACTCGTTACATCATAAGAAGAGTGGCATCTACACTAATGTTAGTCTCTCTGTTTATCCCGAGGTTTATCCCGGATCTGGGCCCTGTCCGAATCGGACGGTGGACCAGCCTGGACATGACCAACGCATCCTGGAGTGTCTGCTGAGACCGTGTCAATTGGTGTCTCCTCAGAATTTGCCTCACCGGCACGACATGCTCAAAACCCATCTTCGGCGCAATAATTCCGATCTTTCATACCCTGAAATTTGAATAGTCCAATCTAATATGATTTCTGACCTGTAAAGTTGCAAGAATAATAATCTTACACGGTGTGTTAATAGGCCAGAGGAGAACTGAAACCCCGACTGAGTCTGGTTTCTCCCAAGGTTTATTTTTCTCCATCATGCCCTGATGGAGTTTTGGTTCCTTGCCACTGTCGCTTTTGGCTTGGCTTGCTCAGTTGGGGACACTAAAATTATGATTAAAGTTATTCAACTAATTATACAAAAAATGTATGAATTAGGTTTTATTTAATTCTATAAACTATAATACTGATATGCCAACATTGTTGCTATATGATAAATTAAAATAAGCTGATAACATCACTGTTTTCTCCAGTACGACTGTACAGCCAAATCTAATTTTGTTGTAATATTATCCTGTTTGACACTGTGAAGCTGCTTTTACACAATCGTGATTGTAAAAGCGCTATACAAATAAAGTTTATTGATTGATATGCGCAAGTGTTTAACGTGAACATGCAAGTGTTTCAAATGAACATGCAAGTGTTTCACATGAACATACAAGCATTTCAATGTGTGCACAAGTGTTTCAATGTGCTTAGTCCCATTCGGCCTCCCATACCAATAGATTATTTTCAAACTTTGCACTTTTTCTTTTGGCACCGCGCGGGAAATGCGCGTGCAACAGCGAATTGAGCGCTCTGAAAAAAGCATCAACTAGATGTGCACGCACCGATCCCATTTTTACGTGCTCACTGCCAAAGGAGTACTTTGAACGGCTCACGCGAGCATCTGTGCACGTCTGCGTGAGGCAGAAAGGAACGTAGAAAGTAAAGTATATCCGCGTTCTTATCATTTGTGTTTCCAATTTGAGCTTGATCCTCAGAAATGCTTGGGAAAAGCTTGAGTGGACGCTACCACACTACTTGATCAACAGAAGAGCTTCGCTACTGAAAAGCTATTTCATTGAGAAAACAACAACGTTACAACCACGCTATTGAAAAATTTAGTTAAGCTAGTAGCATCACTACTTGTAGCGGCACTACTGCCCAACACTGCTGGTTCATTAAATGTTCTGCCTACGTGTGCTGTTATGCTAGGTGTGAGTAATGCCTTTTGGTTCTGACTTGTTTCCTGTGTCTCTAGTACCTGTTCTGCAAGCAGCTTCCCTGGCAGCCTGTTCTCTTGGCTTAGCAGCAGTTTGGTGTGTTTCCTGAGATACCTGATTGCACTGCCCTAGAATTCCTGCCTGCCCATCACTGGTATCCTCTGGTCTTGCTGTGCTGTGACAGAACTGCTCTCCAGTATACAATCTTTTTGAGCTTGTTATAGTGACTGCTCTTTCTGTCTGTTATTGTGTTCCTTATCTGCCTACTGTTTGGACTGTGTTCACCTCCTCACCATTTCTTATCTTAATCAGCTGTCTTGTTAATAAAATGATCACTCGTTCCTGCATTTGAATCTTCTTTCAGTGAACTGTGACAATGATATCAAAATTCTATTGTGAATAAAATATAAGTTTGAGATTTGTAAATTATTGCATTCCTTTTTTTCATTCACAATTTGTACAGTGTCCCAACTTTTTTAGAATTGGGTTTGTAAATGAAAAAATTATATCACTGCAACCTCATTTTATCATAAAAAGTGGTCAAATAACAATGCTGGAGGCTTTAATCTTTATAATTATATCACATTTTTCCAGATGAAGATAAAGTGTGATGTTTTAATGAGCATTGAATCCATCGGCAATCCTTGACTGCTAAGGGGTTAAAGTGATTTAAGCATTTTCTTTCTTGTCTGTGAATGTGACTGACCTCAATCTCTCCAGTTTACAGTGTAAATCCTTTAGTACGTCACATAAGGGCTTCACTCCAGAGTTTCCCAGTTTATTCCCGCTCAGGTCCAGCTCTCTCAGGTGTGATGGGTTTAATTTTAGAGGTGAAGTCACAGCAGAACAACCTTTATCTGTCATATCACAGTAGATCAACCTACATTAGGAGAAATGAGAAAAACAAACTCTTTATTCTGTTTCAGTCAAATATCAAAACACTTTTTCTTTCTTGTCTGGGAATGTGACTGACCTCAATCTCTCCAGTTTACAGTGTGAATCATTTAGTACGGCACATAAGGGCTTCACTCCTGAGTCTCCTAGTTTATTCTTGCTCAGGTCCAGCTCTCTCAGGTGTGATGGGTTTGATTTCAGAGCTGAAGTCAGGATGAGACTCTGTTTCTCTGTAATACTGCATTCACTCAGACTAAAAGCAGAAAAAGAAAATGACTCAGATCTGTGATGATCATCTTATTGAAGAGCTATAGTAGTTATAGTCATAGGCGCCGATTTATGTTTTCCTCCGTGGGTGCTCATTGGCACACGCGGCCTTTAAAAAAAGACGTAAAAAAATTGGTCAAACATTTTTTGCATTTCAGAGCCTTAGGAAATGGACAGCGGTCGACACGAACACACACACCTATTTAATTGATAATAAAGCCGTAAAGTAGCATCTCTTTCAAATCAGGACAGCGCCAATTCTCACAAATACAGACAATTATATCATGTAATCATGCACAAAACTTGACCATCTCTGAGGAAAGCTAGGTGAGATTTTGATACAGCTAGAGAGAAGACATTGATGACATGCCTTTATTTGTCAAAAAAGGAGAATACGTATCTCTACAGGAACTTATTGGCCTTTTTAGCACACAAACATTGAACTGAAGAATTAACTTGCATTTATCAAGCTGCCAACATCAGTGTAGGTTTGCCTTGTTATACTCGCGTCCTGGTGCACGCTGCAAAAACGCGGAGTGCGCGAGACCCCGTTTCGCTTGGCGGTGTGCCCGTCAAATCTTTTAACTTTACCTGCGGCTCCGCAACCGAAGAAGCACGAGATCCAGACGAATCTGGCCGAACCTGACGTCTCATCACGGCACACACCCAGTCTGCGCGTCGAGTTTAAACATCTCCCCAAACGGACGAGGCGCGCGCTCCGTCAGCGAGAGAAACATCGGAAACAAACAAGCATGCAAATGGAAATTATCGCGGCCGGAAAAATTATCGAGCTCATTATTTTATTATCATTGACTATCGCGACAGTTATTATACTTTTTGGGGTTTTTTGGCCGATGGCCCTCGGTTGGACGGCCGTTCTGGACTTTTCCAGAACGCACAGATTGCCAATCCGTCCCTGACTGGCAGTCTGGCACACGTGGGTGCTCGATATTTTCCGTGGGTGCTCGAGCCCCGGAGCACCCACAGTATCGGCGCCTATGGTTATAGTAGATGCAGATGCAAATCATATCAAATGATATTTCTGCAGATCAACATGTAAGGTAAGATTGGGAAGAAGCCCCCTTTAGAAAAACGTGGATATACTAGGGGTGTAATGATTTGTTCTAACAACGATCCGAATCGTATCACAATTTGAAGCTGTCGATACAATTAAAGGACAATATTGGTTTATTTAGAACAATATTTTCACTTGAAATCGATTCAGTAACTTTTTAGCCAAAAAAAAAAGAAAATTTAGGTGAAGTTTCCTAGATTCCTGTTGTTTCTTTTAAGGGAATCGGGTATCAATTAATTATGGATATTTAAACAAACAAGTAAACAATTAATGGCAAATGTGAGGGCATGACTGATGATAGTGTCGTGATCCAGTCATGACAGCGCTATTCTCAGTCTGCACTCCAGCTTTATGTTTATTAAATAATTTATATATTTTATATTCAAACTGAAAACATGATGTGATTATCACTCAAGTCATTCAAGTCATCGTGTCTCAAGTCAAGTCAAGTCCCGAGTCTTTAACCTCCAAGTCCGAGTCAAGTCTCAAGTATTTTCTATTTTGTCAAGTCAAGTCACAAGTCATAAAAATAGCAACTTGAGTCGACTCGAGTCCAAGTCACCAAGTCTTAAGTCTCCATGTCTGGAACCTGCTACAACTACAAACAGCGAGCGACTTATTTAGAATATCTCCGTCTTTACTAAACTGTTTCCACACACTGGACCGCAATGGTGGCTTGATAATTTCTCGCTCGTTGGCTTCTCCTCAGTCATCCGCCATGCTACTTTTATGCGGGGATATTCAAGTGATTCCATGGCCGATGGATCTACAACAACCACTGCAAGTGGCGGAGACCGCTCTGACTCACACCCCGAATGCGTTCAATACAGCGCAGACGATATCAGGTAACGTCTCGGTTACGTATGTAACCCTCGATCCCTGAGGAGGGAACGGAGACGTAACGTCAGTGACTGACGAATGGGGGTTTCGCTTAGAAGCCTATCATCTCCGAGAATAGAAAGCACCCAATGGCAGTGTCAATGCTATGGGCAAGCGAGATTTGCATGCGTAACTCTGCCTACCCACGTGGGTATATAAAGAAGTAGCTGGCATAATCGCATTATGTTTTACCTGCTGAGGAGCCAAGTTGAACTCCATTCCAGCGGTACAGCGGATGTGGCAAAGGGACGTTACATCTGCGTTCCCTCCTCAGGGAACGAGGGTTACATACGTAACCGAGACGTTCCCTTTCGCTCAGTCACTCCGACGTAACATCAGTGACTGACGAATAGGGGTCCCAATGTAATCATGCCACTCGGCTGTCTTCCAGTGCCCTGCGCAAGCGTGAGTGCCCTGATGCAAGATAGGATGGTCAAAGGCCTCTACTTAACGCAGGAATACCAAGGTACACTGGGAGGCATATTCCAGTAGGAGATATGCGCCAAGATACCTACCCGTAGGGAGGACTTAAGGATACATGTATGACCCGAGGGGCTGCATACTGAAGATCACTGGGGTACCAGCCGCAGGTGGATTTTTAACCCCAGGGGGTGGCAAGGTTGCCTAGGGAATACACCCGCTCAGGGAGACTTACGGTGGAAATACACATGTGGGGGTCGCCGGAGGGGAACCATGCATGGGGCACCTGGCCGGACACGAGTGTCTGGGCTAAGGGCAGACTTACTGGCGTCGGCATCGTCAGTCCTGGAGGAGCTCAGGGCTCTCGGGGAGCTCACCTGAGAAAAATATTGCACGTATCCAGTCCGTGGAGCAAGCGAAGACACCTGAGCCAATCCATTACCGGCCACTTGTAGACGCGAGTACATAGTCGGATACAGGCTCGGAGATTGTAGAATCTGGCGAATGAGTTTGGTATCGCCCAGCCTGCAGCTCTGCAGATGTCTGTCAGCGGAGCGCCATGCGCTAACGCCCAAGAGGAGGCCACACTCCGAGTGGAGTGTGCCCTGACCCCAAGGGGGCATGGGTGCCCCTGCTGCTGGTAAGCCAAAACAATGGTGTCCACTATCCAGTGAGACAACCTTTGCCTTGAGAGAGCCTTCCATTTCAGCTTCCCACCATAACAGACAAAGAGCTAGTCTGAGGACCTGAAACACTGCATCCTGTCTACGTAAGCGCGGAGGGCACGTACTGGACAGAGCATTGCCAAGGCTGGGTCTGCCTCCTCCAAAGGCAGCGCTTGCAGGTTCACCACCTGGTCTCTGAACGGAGCGGTGGGAACCTTGGGAACATATCCAGGCCGGGGTCTCAGGATCACGTGAGAGTCACCCGGCCTGAATTCCAGGCACGCTTCTTCAACCGAAAATGCCTGCAGGTCCCCTACCCTCTTGATGGAGGCCAATGCGGTCAGGAGCACTGTCTTCATAGACAAGAATTTAACATCTACTGACCGCAAAGGCTCAAATGGGCCCTCTGCAGAGCACTTAGAACTACTGAGAGGTCCCAAGAGGGTACGAGAGGAGCCTGAGGAGGATTTAGTCTCCTCACACCCCTCAGGAACCTGATGACCAAGTCGTGCTTACTTACCAGTTTACCGTCCAAGAGGTCATGGTAGGCGGCGATAGCGGCCATATAAACCTTCAGGGTGGAAGGAGACAGCCTTCGATCCAACCCTTCTTGGAGAAATGAGAGCACAGACCTGATCGGGCATTTCCAGGGGTCTTCTTGGCGGGAAGAACACCAACTGACGAAGAGGTTCCACTTCAACGCATAGGCCTATTTTGTGGACTCGGCCCAAACGAAAGTGATGGTAGCCACCACCGTAGGTGGTAGGGTACTCAAACCTGCCACGTCCCGTCCAGGAGCCACACGTGGAGGTTCCAAAAATCGGGACACGGGTGCCACAGGGTGCCCCGTCTCTAAGAGAGGAGATCCTGTCTCAGAGGAATCGGCCAGGGAGGGGCTGTCGCAAGGAGAACTAGTTCTGGGAACCAGGTCCGGCCGTGCCAGTACAGGGCGACCAAAGTGCCCGGAGCACGGTAACCTTTGTCGCCCGGAGGGCGAGGTCGGTCGCAGCACAGCTCATCTCTGAGCCCTGGGTCGGCTCCACCCTCGTGCATGTCACACAGCAACTTGACCTGGTAGGCCTGAAGAGTTGCCATGGCATGCAAAGAAGCGGCGGCCTGCCCCACAGCTCTGTAGGTCTTCGACACCATAGACGATGTGAATCTACAGGCTTTGGAGGGGTGCTTAGGATCGCCACGCCAGGAGGAGGCGCTCTGGGGACACAGCTGCATCGCCACAGAACGCTCCACCGGGGGACACCAGTGTACCCTCTAGCCGCCGCCCCATTGAGGGCGGAGAAGGGGGAAGAGGCTGCCAAACGCTCGCGAGAAGACATGGGGGCCCTCCACGAATGCGCAACCTCCTCATGCACTTCCGGGAAGAAAGGAATTGGGGGCACGGCAGGACGGCTGTCCTGTCGTGGCGCACCCAAAAACCAATCATCAAGCCGTGAACGCTCTGGCCGGGGCGGAGGGTTCCACTCCAGACCAAGCGCCGCGGCTGCCCGGGCAAGCATGGCTGTCAGCTCCGGGTCCGACTCAGACGATGCTGGCGCGCCCGGAGGCGGCAGCACAGCCGAATCATCATCCTCGGAGGACTCTAGCCCACCTTGTGATGCGGTCACCGACATCTCATCATCCTCATGAGCGCCGAACGAAACACGCGGACCGGTTGAAACCAAGGCCGCGGGCTCCATCACAACGCTCACGGGTACCGGTAGAACAGAGGGGGGTGTGGGCCGAGGCATGAGCTTCGGAGCTGTATTCCACACCATCTCCCTCAGGTCACCCTGGCCACCAGCCGAAGAGACGCCCCGCGGACCGGATGACACCGAGTGATGGAGGGGACTCTCAAGGAGCCGCACGGAGATCATTGAGTCTCAACCGCAACACGGAGATGGCCATATTCCCGCAGTGGGAACATGACTCATCCACAAGCGCTGCCTGAGCATGCTGAAAGTCCAAACACGCCAGACAGGCAGAGTGCCCATCAGAAGACGCCAAAGACCAGCCACACCCAGAAGCACACGGGCGAGACATCCTGAAAAGGACGTGCCACGTGTGAGCTCTTTTGTGAGAGGAATAACCTCGCAGTCGATGCCGAAGCGCCCAGGGGACCACACACCAACTGGAAACCAATCGTCATACCAGCATGCAGGAAGTATGTGACCGCTGGAACGCGCCGTACACCAACTCTGACTGGAAGATCCTGATCGTCTCGAAGAACTAACAATAACTCAGAAGGCTTGTAGGAGTGAAAGGTATGTAACCCTTGGCTCGGAAGCATTAAAACATAATGCGATTATGCCAGCTACTTCCTTATATACCCACGTGGGTAGGCAGAGTTACACGTGTAAATCTCGCATGCCTATGGCATTGGCACTGCCATTGGGCGCTTTCTAGTCTCGGAGATGATAGGCTTCTAAGCGAAACCCCCATTCGTCAGTCACTGACGTTACGTCGGAGTGACTGAACAAAAGGGAACATTGCTAACAGTGCGCACCCACGTGCATCTACGTTTATCAACAAGGTAACTGTATGTTACTAGACGCGTTTAAACCAGCAAATGAAAGTGGTAAATTAAACGCTATGCAGACTATAGTTGACTCTAAACAAAGCCAGATGAAACTATTTCAGACTGTAAACCATGCATCGGTCCTATGGAACCCATTGAAAAAGCTGAAAGGAATATTCGGAGGACATATCAACATGCGTAGCGTAATGTCTAAAACGGAACAGTTGGAACCTCTCTACAGTTGGGATCAAATCGACATTACCTGTGTCTTTCTGAGACTTTGATTACAGTTACAACTCCTGTATCACCATTTACGATTCCGGGTTATAAAGTATACAGATGGGACAGGGGAAAGGGGAAAGGGGAAAGGGGTCTTGATTTACGTAAAAGACAGTATTGACAGACACCAAATAGACATTCCAGATCAAACTATAGAGTGTGTTGGTGTTACAATCAAACTATCGCCTCAAATGTAATTTATTGTACTTTGTGTTTATAGACCACCAAATGCAACAAGTGATTTTTATACTGGTTTAACAAAAATTCTAAAAACATATGAACGAAAGGAAATATTGCTCATGGGTGACCTCAACATAAATTTGCTTGTTAAAGGCAAGAGGAAACACCTAAAAGATATTGCAGACTCAATACAAATGACACAAATGACTGCAAAGCCATCCCCTCGCTTCAAATATGGCAGGATGATAACCGTTGCGACTAAAGATTGCTTTGTACATAATCTTCCTCATCAGTTCCATCTCCTCAGCATTACAGATATCCAAGAGGAACTTGATGCTGCAACAGAAACTATAGACTCTCTCTTTACTAGCACTTTAGATATAGTTGCTCCCCGGCGCTTAAAGAAGATTAAAGCAAATAATCCAACGCCGTGGTACAACGAGCACACTCGGGCCCTTAAAACAGCAGCCAGAAAAATGAAGCGCAGCTGGAAGAAAACAAAACTGGAGGTTTTTCGCAATTTGTGGAAAGAGAGCATGATGGCATATAGAAAGGCCATAAAAACTGCTAGATCTGCTTATTTCTCAACTCTTTTAGAAGAAAACAAACACAACCCTAAGTATTTATTCGATACAGAGGCTAAATTATCAAAAAATAAAGCTTCAGCTTCTGACGTTTGTAAACAACACAGCAGTAATGACTTTATGAACTTCTTTACTAGTAAGATTGATAATATTCAGAATAAAATTATAACCATGTAGCCGTCTATTACAGTATTACTTCAGGCAGAGCATTGTAGTGTCACTGAGGAAAAATTACACTACTATAGGAGGAGAAGAATTGGCAAAACTTGATAAATCATCAAAATCAACAACATGTATGCTTGACCCTATACCGACTAGGCTATTAAAAGAGATACTTCCATAGGTCATAGATCCTCTGCTTAATATCATTAATTCATCTTTGACATTAAGATATGTACCAAAAACGTTTAAGTTGGCTATAATTAAACCACTTATTAAAAAAACGCAACTTGATCCTAAAGAATTAGTCAATTACAGGCCAATCTCGAATCTACCGTTTCTATCAAAAATACTAGAAAAGGCTGTGTCTTTACAATTATGTTCCTTTTTAGAAAGAAATGGTATATGTGAGGATTTCCAGTCAGGATTTAGACCGCATCATAGTACTGAGACTGCTCTAATTAGAGTTACAAATGATTTACTCTTATCATCTGATTGTGGTTGTATCTCTCTATCAGTGTTACTCGATCTTAGCGCTGCATTCGATACTATCGATCACAATATTCTTCTGAATAGAATCAAAAATTATGTTGGCGTTAGTGGAACTGCTTTGGCATGGTTTAAATCGTACTTATCTGACCGTTATCAGTTTGTAGCAGTAAATGAAGAGATTTCACACCGATCACAAGTGTTAGGACCGTTGCTTTTCACCCTGTATATGCTACCACTGGGAGATATCATTAGGAAGCATGGCGCTAGTTTTCATTCTTATGCTGACGATACTCAGCTCTAAATTGCCTCAAGCCCTGACGAAACCTACCAATTCAGAAGATTAACGGAATGCAAAGCTGATATAAAAAATTGGATGAATAGTAATTTCCTGCAACTTAATTCAGATAAAACGTCTCGGTTACGTATGTAACCCTAGTTCCCTGAGGGAACGAGACGCTGCGTCGAAACGCTGTGAGAACGCCTCTGCGTTAATGCGTCGTGAAGCGCCTGTAGAACCATTCCATCGGAAAAAAGATCGATCGTCGGCGTGATGACGTCATCGACCGGAAGCTATAAAGCGTCCGTGAAAACAAACAGGAACTAGCTTCTGAGCCTTCAGCAAGCGATCTGTGTGAACCTGTCTGTCTATTTGGCGTTTTTGTCTGTCTATATCCAGAGATTTTCCACCCTTTTTGTTAATTATCAGTAGATTAACAAAAAAAAGAGAAAATAAAATAGATAGAGATGGCGAGTGAGAGCTGCAATTTCAGAAAGTGTGTTCCTCCCTGCCCACGCTACATCACGGGTGGGGACACACACCTTCTCTGTGTTGCATGCTTGGGAGCGCAGCATGCCCAGGCAGCCCTCGAGGGGGCTGCTTGCGAGCATTGTGAGCGATTACCACTGAGAACGCTGCGCTCCCGCCGGGCACTCTTCGAGGAGGGTGCCTCGGCTCGTGTTCCCCGCGGCTCTGGTCCCGCTGCCGCCGAGGCGGAGCGAAGGCTGCAGTCGTGGGGATCACAATTGGATGTTGCAGAGGGGTTAGAGACGGGCGCTGCCTTATCTCTGCCCTCACCTGCTCCATCCAGTGGCTCTTCTCGGGGCATGGAAGCACGCATGGCGGTTTCTTCCCCCCCGAGAGAGTCGACGGTGCTTCATCTGTCCAGCTCTGAGGAGGTGGACGTTGAAAGCATCGAGACTGAAGACTCGCCACTTCAGTCCCCTGCTAGTGAGGAGCTAGTTGAGGTTCTGACGCGAGCAGTGGCCAGGTTAAACATCGACTGGCCCACTGAAAGAACTGAGGCAGGAAGAAAGCGTCATAGCAAATTAGACGAACGATTCCTGCCGTCTCGCGCTTCAGAGCCTCAGCGGCGGGGCCTGCTGTTCTTTCATGACTTGCACACCGAGGTGGCAAGATCATGGAGGAGACCAGCATCATATAGAGTTTTCAGCCCGCAGACCTCGGTCTACAGCAACATCGCCGGGCTGAAACAATATGGTTATGGGGCGATGCCAAAGGTTGAAGAGACGCTTGCGAGCCATCTCTCGCCTTCTTCAGCATCGTCCCTTAAGGCCCCGACTTTGCCCACCAGACCTCTTAAGACAACGTCGGCGCTGGTGGGTAAAGCGTACTCGGCAGCGGGTCAGGCTGCTGCATGCCTGCACACGATGGCTATCGTGCAGGCATATCAGGCTGACCTGCTGAGGGATTTAGACGGTAGTGATGTCGTGGGGGGAGATATTGTAGCAGAACTAAGATCTTCCGCTGATTTAGCTCTCCGGGCCACCAAGGAGACGGCCAGATGTGTTGGCCGCTCCATGGCAGCATTGGTGGCCACGGAGAGGCATTTATGGTTGAACCCCACAGACATCAAGGAGAGGGAGAAAGCTTTCCTGCTCGATGCGCCGCTTTCTCCTGGAGGCCTCTGAGGTGACGCAGTTCACACCGTCACCGAGAGGTTCCAGGAGTCGAAAAAGCAAGCTGCGGCGCTCAAGCAGTTCCTCCCTCTCCGGGTCCAGGTCCCTGGGGCTGCTGCTGACACAATCAAGCAGCCCAAACCGAGTACGAGCTCCTCACACAGGGCTCAACAAAAGCAGAGCGTCGCTGCCCGAGCTCCCCCTCGGCGCGGGGACGAGGGGCGTCGCTCTCAGACGAGGCCTTCGAGGGGCAGGGCTGATCTGCGGACAGTCCTGATCGCCAAGAAGGCCTCGTCGAAGCGTTCCTGACGCCAGAAGCGTCAGGACGCTGAGGGTGGTTCCCCCCGTAGGGAAACGGTGTTTACCCCTGCCAACGGTACCCGTTTTCCTGCGGCACCCTCGGGGGGCCGCGCTGCCAACCCCGCCGCAATGCCGGGGCGCAGTCGGTCTCCGCGGGCCACCCGAGGGTGGTCCGCGCCCCCTTCGGGGGGCCCCCGAGCAGTCAAGTCAGTCGTTCCCTGCCGGTCCGCCGCTTCAGGGCACTGTGCTTGTTGCTCAAAATACACCAGAGGCCAGCCTCGAGAGGCTGGTTCCCTTAGTAGATTTTCTAGACGAGTGGAAACGTCTATCAAATATATCTCATTGGGTCCTGCAGATAATAGAAAAGGGGTACGCCATTCAATTCAGAAGTCGGCCACCTCCTTTCAGCGGTGCCCTACCTACAGAGGTGGGCCCGGAGCAGGCTCTGGTAATGGCACAGGAAGTAGAGACACTCCTGCAAAAAGGGGCTATAGAGAGGGTTCCCCCTCCCAGCAGGGAGTCTGGTTTTACAGCCGTTACTTCATCGTGCCGAAGAAGGATGGGGGCTTACGCCCGATATTAGATCTGCGGCTATTGAATCGCTCGGTGGCCAAGCTCAAATTCAAGATGCTTACACTCAGACAGATTGTATCGCAGATCAAGTCGGAGGATTGGTTTGTCACCATAGACCTCAAAGATGCGTATTTTCATGTCTCCATCCTTCCACATCACAGGAAGTTCCTGAGGTTTGCCTTCGGGGGAGAGGCATACCAATATCGAGTACTTCCCTTCGGTCTAGCACTGTCACCCCGCACGTTCACCAAGTGTGTGGATGCAGCTCTGGCGCCGCTGCGTCTGCAGGGCATCCGCATTCTGAACTATATCGACGACTGGCTGATTCTAGCGAATACAGAGCAGATGGCGGTTCAGCATCGAGATGCTGTTCTCGCCCATATGTCGAAGCTGGGGTTGAGGCTGAACGCCAAGAAGAGTGTGCTTTCTCCGGCTCAGAGAACCACTTTTCTAGGTGTGAACTGGGATTCGGTAATTATGCGGGCGCAATTATCGCCAACACGCATAGCATCGATCCTGGCAGCCGTCAAAGAACAGAGGCTAGGCCGGGCCGTCACTGTTGAACAGTTCCAGAAACTGTTAGGCCTCATGGCAGCAGCGTCCAACGTGATACCTTTTGGCCTACTGTACATGAGGCCACTGCAGTGGTGGCTCAAAACAAAAGGGTTCTCCCCGAGGGGAAATCCGCTCCGCACGATCAAAGTCACGCGGCGATGCCTACGTGCTCTGGTCATGTGGAAAAACCCGGGGTTTTTATCTCAGGGTCCCGTGTTAGGGGCTCATGTTCGTCGCGTAACGCTAATGACAGATGCCTCTCTCACGGGCCAGGGGGCGACCATGAGTGGTCGCTCATCCCAGGGACTATGGCAGGAACATCAGCAGCACTGGCACATAAATCGGCTAGAGATGCTCGCAGTGTTTCTTGCATTGAAACAGTTCCTGCCCGACCTCAGGGGCCACCACGTGCTAGTCAGGACAGACAACACGTCGGTGGTCGCCTATATAAATCACCAGGGGGGTCTGAGGTCTCGTTCGTTGGACAAATTGGCACATCGGATCCTCCTGTGGGCCCAAGGGAAATTGCTGTCAATCAGGGCAGTATATATCCCGGGGGCCCTGAATCAGGAAGCAGACAGCCTGTCGAGACAGGGGCCGAGGCCCAGGGAATGGAGACTCCACCCAGAGGTGGTGGAGCTCCTATGGAAGGTATATGGGAGAGCAGAAATAGACCTATTTGCTTCGGCGGAGAATTCTCACTGCCCGCAGTGGTTTTCTCTGACCCATCCAGCCCCGCTGGGGTTGGATGCCATGGTACAGGAGTGGCCGAGGCTGCCTCTGTACGCCTTCCCCCCGATTGTCTTGCTTCCAGGAGTTCTGGAGAGGGTACGCCGGGACGGGGCCCAGGTACTTCTAGTGGCTCCGTACTGGCCGACCCGAGTATGGTTCTCGGACCTGATATCTCTCCTGGAAGGCTCTCCGATGGAGATTCCAACCAGGAGGGATCTACTCTCTCAGGCGGGCGGGAGATTCCTGCACCCACGCCCGGAGATGTGGAAACTGTGGGCCTGGCCTCTGAGGGGGCTAGGCTCATAGAGGAAGGTCTCTCGGCCGAGGTCGTAGAGACCATCCTGCACTCCAGAGCTCCGTCCACGAGGAAGCTGTACGCTTTGAAATGGAGACTTTTCTCAGCATGGTGCAGAGAACGCCAGTGGGACCCAGTTAACTGCCCGGTTGGTACAGTGCTGGAGTTCCTGCAGGCAAGGTTCTCGGCAGGGTTGACCCCCTCCACAATAAAGGTGTACGTGGCGGCCTTGGGTGCCTTCCACGTCCCTTTGGGTGGAGTGTCTTTGGGAAGACACCCTCTAATTACACGCTTCCTCCGTGGCACTTTAAGGTTGAGGCCGGCTATGCACTCGAGGGTCCCAGCATGGGACTTGGCCATTGTTTTGAGGGGCTTGTCCGGACCACCGTACGAACCTCTGGAGGAGGTTTCGGACAAGTTCCTCACCCTAAAAACCATCTTTCTTTTGGCCATATCATCTCTCAAAAGAATAGGAGATATTCAGTCCCTGTCGGTAGGGCCCTCATGTTTAGAGTTTGCGCCTGGGATGGTGAAAGCATTTCTGCATCCCAGGCCGGGTTATGTCCCCAAGGTTCCTACAAACCCACGGGGCCCCATCACTCTCCAAGCCTTCTGTCCTCCTCCGTTTAAGACGTCAGACCAGGAAAGATTAAATCTGCTGTGTCCTGTGAGGGCACTGGATACATACGTCCACAGAGCTGCCCTGTGGAGAAAATCTGACCAATTTTTTGTCTGTTTCGGACCCCCTAAGAAGGGGGCTCCAGTATCCAAGCAGAGGATGAGCAAGTGGGTGGTCGAGGCCATCTCACTTGCTTATGAAGCGGCCGGGCAGCCGTCTCCACTGGCTGTCCGGGCGCATTCAACCAGGGGTATGGCTGCTTCAAAAGCACTCTTGTCGGGGGCTTCCCTCCACGATATTTGTAACGCGGCCGGATGGTCGTCTCCTTTAACCTTCGTCAGGTTCTATGAACTAGACCTGGCATCTACTGTTGGGGCGCAGGTTCTCTCGTAACCGTGTGCGCTTCGGCTTCACACATACGAGACACTTGGTCCTATGGCGATGTGGGTATAAGCGTTCTCACAGCGTTTCGACGCAGCTCGAGTTCCCCGAAAGGGAACGTCTCAGGTTACGTATGTAACCCTAGTTCCCTGAGGGAACGAGACGCTGCGTCGCTCTGCCATACTCCCGGCGTGTCCGTGATCACTTACTTCAGGCTTTATCAGAAGTTAGTTCCTGTTTGTTTTCACGGACGCTTTATAGCTTCCGGTCGATGACGTCATCACGCCGACGATCGATCTTTTTTCCGATGGAATGGTTCTACAGGCGCTTCACGACGCATTAACGCAGAGGCGTTCTCACAGCGTCTTTCGAAAGTCAACGAAAGTCACAACTGCTTTCGTTCCCTCAGGGAACTAGGATTACATACGTAACCGAGACGTTCCCTTTCGGGGAACTCGAGCTGCGTCGAAACGCTGTGAGAACGCTTATACCCACATCACCATGGGACCAAGTGCCTTGTATGTTTGAAGCCGTAGCGCACACGACTACGAGAGTACCTGCGCCCCAACTGTAGATGCCAAATCGAACTTGTAGAATCTGACGAAGGTTAGCGGCGACGACCAGCCTGCCGCATTACAAATGTCTTGGAGGTAAGCCACCGACAAAAGTGCTTTAGAAGCAGCCATACCCCTGGTAGAGTGCGCCCGGACAGCCAGTGTAGACGGCTGCCCTACCGCCTCATAAGCAAGTGAGATGGCCTCGACCACCCACTTGCTCATTCTCTGCTTAGATACTGGAGCCCCCTTTTTCTGGGCTCCGAAACAGACGAACAGTTGATCGGTCTTTCTCCACAGGGCAGCTCTGTGGACATATGTATCTAACGCCCTGACAGGGCACAGCAGATTTAATCTTTCCTGGTCTGACGTCAAAAAAGGAGGAGGATTGAAGGCTTGTAGAGTGATAGGGCCCCGTGGGCTCGTAGGAACCTTGGGGATGTAACCTGGTCTGGGATGCAGAAAAGCCTTAACCATACCAGGCGCAAACTCTAGGCATGAGGGCCCTACTGACAGGGACTGAATATCTCCTATTCTCTTTAGAGACGAAATGGCCAAAAGGAAGATGGTCTATAGGGTGAGGAACTTCTCTGAAACCTCCTCTAAGGGTTCAAACGGAGGCTCAGATAAGCCTCGCAAAACAACGGCCAAGTCCCATGCCGGGACCCTCGAGTGCATAACCGGCCTCAACCTTAAGGTACCACGGAGGAAACGTGTAATTAGAGGGTGTCTTCCCAAAGACACTCCACCCAAAGGGACGTGGAAGGCAGCCAGGGCCGCCATGTACACCTTTATTGTGGAGGGGGTCAACCCTGCCGAGAACCTTGCCTGCAGAAACTCCAGCACTGTACCAACCGGGCAGTTAACTGGGTCCCACTGGCGTTCTCTGCACCATGCTGAGAAAAGTTTCCATTTCAAAGCGTACAGCTTCCTCGTGGACGGAGCTCTGGAGTGAAGGATGGTCTCTACAACCTCGGCCGAGAGACCCTCCTCTATGAGCCTGGCCCCCTCAGAGGCCCCACAGTTTCCACAACTCTGGGCGTGGGTGCAGGAATCTCCCGCCCGCCTGAGAGAGCAGATCCCTCCTGGTCGGAATCTCCATAGGAGAACCTTCCAGGAGAGATATCAGGTCCGAAAACCATATTCTGGTCGGCCAGAACGGAGCCACTAGAAGTACCTGGGCCCCGTCCCGGCGTACCCTCTCCAGAACTCCTGGAAGCAGGACAATCGGGGGAAAGGCGTACAGGGGCAGCCTCGGCCACTCCTATACCATGGCATCCAACCCCAGCGGGGCTGGATGTGACAGAGTGAACCACTGAGGACAGTGAGAATTCTCTGCCGAAGCAAACGGGTCTATCTCTGCTTTCCCATACTTTTGCCATAGGAGCTCCACCACCTCGGGGTGGAGTCTCCATTCCCCGGGCCTCGGCCCCTGCCTCGACAGGATGTCCGCTTCCTGATTTAGGACCCCTGGGATATAGACTGCTCTGATGGACAGCAATTTCCCCTGGGCCCACAGGAGGATCTGACGTGCCAATTTGTACAAAGGACGGGACCTCAGACCCCCCTGATGATTTATGTAGGCGACCACCGATGTGTTGTCTGTCCTGACTAATACATGATGGCCCCTGAGGTCGGGCAGAAACTGTTTCAATGCAAGAAACACAGCGAGCATCTCTAGCCGATTTATGTGCCAGTGCCGCTGGTGCTCCTGCCATAGACCCTGGGATGAACGGCCACTCACTCATAGAAACCCCGGGTTTTTCCACATGACCAGAGCACGAAGGCATCGCCGCGTGACTTTGATCATGCGGATCGGGTTTCCCCTCGGGGAGAACCCTTTTGTTCTGAGCCACCACTGCAGCGGCCTCATGTTCAGTAGGCCAAAAGGTATCACGTTGGACGCTGCTGCCCTGAGACCTAACAGTTTCTGGAACTGCTTCACAGTGACGGCCCGGTCTAGCTTCGGTTCTTTGACTGCTGCCAGGATCGATGCTATGCGTGTTGGCGATAATTGCGCCCGCATAATTACCGAATCCCAGTCCACACCTAGAAAAGTGGTTCTCTGAGCCGGAGAAAGCACACTCTTCTTGGCGTTCAGCCTCAA
Organism: Pseudorasbora parva; assembly: GCF_024679245.1. Classification (NCBI taxonomy): domain Eukaryota; kingdom Metazoa; phylum Chordata; class Actinopteri; order Cypriniformes; family Gobionidae; genus Pseudorasbora; species Pseudorasbora parva. The sequence continues at coordinate 990,641 of NC_090182.1, forward strand.
CCCCAATTTTGACACGTGTGCGAGAACAGCATCTCGATGCTGAAGCGCCATCTGTTCTGTATGTGCTAGAATTAGCCAGTCATCGATATAATTCAGTATGCGGATGCCCTGCAGACGCATCGGCGCCAGAGCTGCATCCACCAACTTGGTGAATGTGCGGGGTGACAGTGCTAGACCGAAGGGAAGTACTCGATATTGGTATGCCTCTCCCCCGAAGGCAAACCTCAGAAACTTCCTGTGATGTGGAAGGATGGAGACATGAAAATATGCATATTTGAGGTCTATGGTGACAAACCAATCCTCCGATTTGATCTGCGATACAATCTGTCTGAGTGTGAGCATCTTGAACTTGAGCTTGGCCACTGAGCGATTTAATAGATGCATATCTAATATCGGGCGTAAGCCCCCATCCTTCTTTGGCACGAGGAAGTAACGGTTTTACAACCCAGACTCCCTGCCGGGAGGAGGAACCCTCTCTATAGCCCCTTTTTGCAGGAGTGTCTCTACTTCCTGTGCCATTACCAGAGCCTGCTCCGGGCCCACCTCTGTGGGTAGGACACCGCTGAAGGGAGGTGGCCGCCTTTTGAATTGAATGGCGTACCCCCTTTCCATTATCTGCAGGACCCAACGAGATATATTCAACAGACGTTTCCACTCGTCTAGAAAATCTACTAAGGGAACCAGTCTCTCGAGGCTGCCCTCTGGTTTTCTTTGAGCAACAAGTGCAGTGCCCTGAAGCGGCGAACCGGCAGGGAACACCTGACTTGACTGCTTGGAAACCCCCCGAAGAGGGAGCGGGCGGTCCCTCGGGTGGCCCGCAGGGAGCGTCTGCGCCCCGGCATTGCGGCGGGGTTGGCAGCGTGGCCCCCAGAGGACACCGCAGGAAGACGGGTACCGCGTGTGGAGGGGATGACCCTCAGCGTCCTGACCCTTCTGGCGTCAGGAACACTTTGACGAGGCCTTCTTGGCGATAAGGACTGTCCTCAGATCAGCCCTACCCCTCGAAGGCCTCGTCTGAAAGTGCCGCCCCGCCTCCCATTCTCTCTGTGGAGGAGTGCGGGTGGCGACGCTCTGCTTCTGCTGCGCCTGAGCTGCAGCAGCCCCTGGGACTTGGACCCGGAGAGGGAGAAATTGCGTCAGTGCCACTGCCTGCTTTTTTGACTTTTTGGAACCTCTCGGTGACTGATTGTACAGCGTCACCGAAGAGGCCCGCAGGGGACAGCGGCGCAACCAGTAGAAAGCTCTTCTCCCTCTCCTTAATTTCGGTGGGGTTCAACCATAAGTGCCTCTCCGTGGCCACCAGGGCTGCCATAGAGCGGCCCACACATCTGGCCGTCTCCTTGGTGGCCCGGAGAGCAAGATCTGCCGAGTGTCTTAACTCTTTAATTACGTCTCCCCCCACCTCATCTCTACCATCCAAGTCCCTAAGCAGGTCGGCCTGGTATGCCTGCATAATTGCCATCGTATGCAGGCACGCCGTGGCCTGACCTGCCGCCGAGTACGCTTTACCCACCAACGCTGATGTTGTCTTGAGCGGTTTGGTGGGTAAAGTCGGGGCCTTAAGGGACGATGCCGATGAAGGCGAGAGATGGCTCGCAAGCGTCTCTTCGACCTTCGGCATCGCCCCATATCCATACTGTTTTAGCCCTACGATGTTACTATATGTAGACGTTTGAGGGCTAAAAACTCTATATGAAGCTGGCTTCCTCCACGACCTAGACACCTCGGTGTGCAGGTCGGGGAAGAACGGCAGGCCCCGACGTTGAGGCTCTGCAGCACGAGAGGGCAGGAATCGCTCATCTAATTTACTTTTTGGTTTACGATGGGATTCTGATCTTTCTGCCAGGCAGTCGATGTTTAATCTGGCCACAGCTCTCGTGAGCACCTCAATAAGCTCCTCACTAGCGGGTGACTGAAGTGGCGAGTCTTCAGTCGCGATGCTCTCAACATCCACCTCCTCAGAGCTGGATAGTTGGAGCACCGTTGCGCCGCCCGGGGAGGAAGAAACCGCAGGGCTGGCTTCCAAACCCCGAGACGAGGCACTGGACGGTACAGGTGAGGGCTGAGATATGGCTGGGCCCGTCTCAAACCCCTCTGTAAGGTCCATTTGTGAACCCCATGACTGAAGCTGCCGCTCTGCCTCAACAGCAGCGGGACCCGAGCCGCGGGGAACACGAGCCGAAGCACCCTCCTCGAAGAGTGCCCGGCAGGAGCGCAGCGTTCTTAACGGAAGCCGCTCACAGTGCTCGCAAGCAGCCCCCTCGAGGGCTGTCTGAGCGTGCTGCGCTCCCAAACAGGCTACACACAATGAATGTGTATCCCCACCTGTGATGTAGCGAGGGCAGGGATGAACACACCTTGTGAACTGTTCACTCGCCATAATAATCTCCTTTTTTCTCTTTATGTTACAATATAACGATATGTTTAACAAAGGTGGAAAAATTATCTCTCATAGACAGACAAAAACACCAAATAGACAGACAGGTTCACACAGATCGCTTGCTGAAGGCACAGAAGCTAGTTTCTATTTGGGTTCATGGATGCTTTATAGTTTCCGGTCGATAACGTCACCCGCCTATGACGTTCGATCTCCTGATTGGACTGGTTCTACACACACTTCACGACGCAATCACGCAGAGGCGTTCTCAAAGCGTTTCGACGCAGCTCGAGTTCCCAGATAGTGAACAATGGAATTGTTCAAAATGAGGGCTCTATTTTGGCTAAACACTACAATGATTATTTCTTGGATTCTGTATTAGACCTGGAGTTGACTTTCCCTGAAGTGCAGAGATGATCATGGGGATGGTAATGTGTCTTACTTTAGGTTGCAGAATATAGATGAAGATAACATTCTCAAAATAATGTCAGATTTAAAAAAATAGTAAAGCAAAGGATATATTCGGACTTGATACATCACTTTTAAAAGAACACAAAACTATTCTAACTTCTCCACTAAAAATAGCTGTGAATCAATACATAAATGAAAACAATTTTCCTTTAACGCTAAAAAAAGCAGTAGTCAAACCGATTTTCAAGTCAGGAGACAAGCTCTGTGTCTCAAACTATAGACCTATTAGCATTCTGCCAGCCATCTCCAAGATCTTTGAGAACTGCTAGTAGAGCATCTTAACCACACTGATGCATTACATCCTTGCCAGTTTGGGTTCAGGAAAAGATACTCCACAGAGTCTGTGTGCTGCTACCTACTAGAAGACATCAAATCCAGTCTTGATGGTGGAGGTGTGGTAGGGGCGGTCTTTCTAGACTTGAAAAAGCCCTTCGATACAGTTAATCATCAGCTGCTTATTAGCAAACTATCTGATTTTTCTCTTGACACAAATACAATAACATGGATTCAATCTTACCTTAATGACAGACAACAATGTGTTGCGGTTGACAATAAAAAAAATCACCATTAAGACCTTAGCATGGGAGTGCCACAAGGTTCCATTTTGGGCCCACTGCTTTTTACCCTTTACATAAATGACCTACCAACTGTGTGTAAGAGTAAAATTATTATGTATGCTAACGATACGGTGCTATATGCACATGGTAAAACTGCAGAAGAAGTCGCTCACAAACTGACCAAAGAGATGAAGAAAGTTTCTTTGTGGCTGAAAAACTCATGCCTCAGTCTAAATTTAGATAAGTCTGTTTCTATGTTTTTCACAAATCGTTGTAAAATACAAATTTACCCTAATATTTTAATTGATGGACAAATCATTTCAAATCAAAAACAGGTAAAATATTTAGGTGTCATATAAATTTAATATGGCACAGTTCAGATACATTCGAAATTCCTTTACAATCGAGGCCTCAGGGGCCTATCTAAATTAGATTGTTCCTCATTTTCAATATTGTATGACAAGTTGGTCACAGGCTACTAAAACTGCCCTCAAGCCACTTGAGTCATTATATAAAAGCATTCTAAAGATTAACGATAAGAAAAGCAGATGATTCCATCACTTTTATATTCTTGTAAAATACCAGTTCCTCAGCTTTGAAAATCTGATAATTCACACCAATCTGTGTTTGATGTGTAAGATACTTCATGACAACGCTGCTCCTCCACTAAAAGAATTCATATCTTTGGGCTCTGAAATAACAGCTTGAGCCACAAGATCTACAGTGCGAGGTGAATGCAGGATCCTGAAACGCAGGACAGTATTTGAAAACTCTGCGTTTTCTTGTGTGGTCGCTCGCAGTGGAATATGTTGTCTACAGAGCTAAAAAAAAAGTACAAATTTTTACACCTTCACACGCCAAGCAAAGAAATGGCTTTTATCAAATCAAATATGTCCCCACATGTGACCAGATATGTGTATGTGTGTAAGTGTGTGTTCTAAGGTCTAAGTATATGAAAGGTGTGAACATTAACTTTTGTAAAAAAAAAAAATTATTTTTATTTTTTGGCAAGTGTAAATTTTATTAATCATGTATGTTTATATATTGTAGCTTAACATCAGCCTGCCCAGGGACTACGGGTGAAAATAAGCTCTTGAGCTAAAACCCTGTACTATGCATCTCTCCCTTTGAGGTTAAAATAAATGTAAAAAATAAAAAAATAAAAAAAATAACCTTTTAAAACAATATTAGATCGATAGATGTCGTCCGGAAGGCCAACTTGCCAAGCACAGATCGATGTAGTTGGATCATAGGAATATAAATTGATACATCGATGTATAGATGAATCGTTACACCCCTAGGATTTACTGTTAAATTGTAACATATTTAAAGAGAATTTAACATGTACTGGATATAATGCATCAGCTAGATTAACTATTACAAAATGAATAAATGACTTCTGATATAACTCTAAATACTATTATACATATTTTAAAGTGTCTTTAATGTAAAATATTATATAATCTTCTATTTGATTTACATTTTGACTATTTAGTTGAATAATTGAATAACCGAGGAGAGACAAACTAGGGGTGTAACAAGACATTTAGCTCATGAGAACGAGACAAGATTTTTGCGCAGTATTTTTAAGAAATCCTCAATGACAAAATTCATGACTGGAAAAATAGTCTGCAGGTGCATTTTGAAATGCTGTAACTCATCTTGTAATTAATGTCATTTTAGTTCTACTTACTGAGAATGAATTATAATATGCATTGAAAGAACAAAACTCAAGCACTGTAACAAACTGACTGGCTTCTCTCCAGTATGACTTCACACAAGTCTCTTCAGACCTTACTATACATGAATTATGAGCTAACAGAACTTCTGACTAAGGCTGTGTGTCTGTGTGTGTATGGGCTGGAAATCCCCACGTTATGGGGACAAAGTTTCTCCACAAAGATGGCAATATCCAAAAGTCTTGTCCTTGTGGGGACATTTTTTGGTCCCCATGAGGAAAACATCTTATAAATCATACAGAATGAGTTTTTTTGAGTAAGTAAAAATACAGAATGTTTCCTGTGATGGGTAAGTTAGGGGCTGTGTGTGTGTGTGTGTGTGTGTGTGTGTGTGTGTGTGTGTGTGTGTGTGTGTGTGTGTGTGTGTGTGTGTGTGTGTGTGTGTGTGTGTGTGTGTGTGAGAGAGAGAGAAAGAGAGAGAGAGAGAGAGAGAGAGAGAGAGAGAGAGAGAGAGAGAGAGCCTGTTTATGTGGTTTATGAGGACACAAATTTGTATAACTACATGGGTATTACACTGGTATTACACTATAAATGTGGTTTATGAGGACATATCAAATGTCCTCATAATTCAAATGGCCGTAAAAACATACTAAATGATGTTTTTTTGAGAAAGTAAAAATGCAGAATGTTTCCTGTGATGGGTAGGTTTAGGGGCAGGGGCAGTGTAAGGGGATAGAAAATACGGTTTGTACAGTATAAAAACCATTACGCCTATGGAGAGAGTGTGTGTGTGTGTGTGTGTGTGTGTGTGTGTGTGTGTGTGTGTGTGTGTGTGTGTGTGTGTGTGTGTGTGTGTGTGTGCTTGTTTTTGTGACATATCAGGACAAAAATGTGTATAATAACATGTGTATGACACAGGTATTACAGAAAATGGTGACATATCAGGACATTACCCCATGTCCCCACTTTTCAAAATGCTTATAAATCATACAGGAGGAGTTTTTTTGAAAAAGTAAAAATGCAGAATGTTTCCTGTGATGGGTAGGTTTAGGGGCAGGGGCAGTGTAAGGGGATAGACAATACGGTTTGTACAGTATAAAACCCATTACGCCTATGGAATGTCCCCACAATTCACAAAAACAAACATGTGTGTGTGTGTGTGTGTGTGTGTGTGTGTGTGTGTGTGTGTGTGTGTGTGTGTGTGTGTGTGTGTGTGTGACCTAATTCAACTCACACAAATTTAACATAGAAATAAAAAAGTATAGATGACAAAACTTTGTTCTTAATCTTATTAAATGCAAACAAAGAGTGCAACCATAATCAAATGACTCTCGCAATATTCAAAGTGCAAACTGAGAGCAGAGCTAAGAGGAGGTTACAACTACACAGCCCAGCATAAGATAGCTTTGATATTTGGAGACCGGCTATTGTATGTCGCCTAAGTTGTGTGTATCAGGGAGCTTGCATTTACTTTCACTTTTCGATTCGCAATCGCACATACTCTGTGTATAGGGAGAGGCAGTGCTAAGCGCACATTCTATATAATATGATATTTATCAGATACTCTATCAGGCACTGCTGCACTCGAATCCTCCGCCCTGGTCCTTTCAATCATCTCAAATTACTCTCGTCATGTGATCAGTGTACTGTGATTCCTGCAGCTCAGACGCAGTCGCATACAGTGCAGAGCAGACGCTTACAATAGTTTACCAATATTAGCGACCGTTATCGAACTGAATTAAATGTTTTTTATTTCTGTAAATGGCAGTGGATAATATAATGTAAACTTAGCTGTGGCTGTAAAAGTGCTGAGATGAGATTTTGTCTCATCTATGGTCAGGAGAAAAAAATAAGGTGGTGGTGTTTAGGGATGGGCATTTTGTCAATTTGTCATTTTGATCATCGATAGGTCGCAAAAATGAGTTCCCGAGTACTCAGGGGACGGGACGTGTGCATCATTGAGATAATGAAAATACTGTTATAAAAATACTGTTGCGAAAATAAATGTTGACAAATACAAACATAACATGAAAAAATAATATGAACAATGAATAAAATATGAACAAATGACAAAAAAACGACTAGATTATGATGTATCTATGTTTTTGAAAAAGAAACATAAAACAAAGAAAGACAAAAAAAAAAGAAACAAAATTACGTCTCAAATCACAGTCAATAATGTCGGGCATTGTATTTGAACTGAAACTATGAATAAACACCACCCTGCAGAGCTTTGCTAGCGGGTAAATAAACTCAACCAAACGAATCCTTTATTAGAATAATCAAACCAGATATTTACTTATTACAATTTACATCTGCACAAAAGGATGCAAATGAGCATGTGAACCTGACCCTGCTAGTTTTTTACACTCTATGGATTGAAAGCGAAACTCCCATTTTGAATGCGCAAAGACCAGAAGATGCAATATTAAATTATGTAACATGAACTAAACAGTGAACTGTAATCCCACTGTAACTGTACAGTATAATGATACTAACTGTAGTTTCTCCAGCTGTAATTGTTGGTTCATCAGTAGATCACTGAGGTTTTTCATGCCATAGTCTCCTAGTTTATTCCCGCTCAGGTCCAGCTCTCTCAGGTGTGATGGGTTTGATTTCAGAGCTGAAGTCACAGCAGAACAACATTTTTCTGTCATATCACAGCAGATTAACCTACATTAGGAGAAATGAGAATAACAAACTCTTTATTTTGTTTCATTCAAATATCAAAACACTATTTCTTTCTTTTCTGTGAATGTGACTGACCTCAATCTCTCCAGTTTACAGTGTGAATCCTTCAGTATGGAACACAAGAGCTTAATTCCTGTGTATCCTAGTTTATTCCAGCTCAGGTCCAGCTCTCTCAGGTGTGATGGGTTTGATTTCAGAGCTGAAGTCACAGCAGAACAACCTTCATCTGTCATATCACAGCCTCTTAACCTACATCAGAATCAGAATGAGCTTTATTGCTAGGCATATTTACACATACTAGGAATTTGTTGTAGTGACAGGAGCTCCACAGTGCAACAGAATGACAGTGACAAGACATAAATAAAAAAATAACAATATACAAATATACAGACAATGTGCAAAATAGCTAAGACACTTCTTAATTTCCTTTCAGCTGTTCCCAGCGAATCATCTGCCTCCATCTAGTCCTATCTCCTGTATCCTCTTCTCTCAGACCGACTACCTTCATGTCCTCCTTCACTACATCCATAAACCTCCTCTTTGGTCTTCCTCTTGACCTCCTGCCTGGCAGCTCTAACCTCAGCATCCTTTTACCAATATATTCACTCTCCTACCCCCGAACATGCCTAAACCATCTAAACCTGTCCTCTGTAACAATATCTCCAAAACATCTCACATGTGCTATCTCTCTAATGTACTCATTCCTAATCCTATCCATCCTCGTCACTCCCGAAGAGAACCTCAACGTCTTTATCTCTGCTACCTCTAGCTCTTCCTCCTGTCTTTTCCTCCGTGCAACTGTCTCCAAACCAAACAAAATCGCTGGGTCTCACTATTGTCCTGTACACCTTTCCTTTCATTCTTACTGGTACTTTTTTATAACACAACAGACCTGACACTTATCTCCACCAATTCCAACCAGCCTGCACAGGCTTTTTCACCTCTTTTCCACACTCCCCATTGCTCTGGACTGTTGACCCTAAGTACTTAAAATCCTGCACCTCCTTTACCTCTTCTCCCTGTAACCTCACTGTTCTTACTTGGTTCTCTCTTATTCATACACATGTATTTTGTCGTGCTGCGACTAACCTTCATTCCTCTTCTCTCCAGAGCAAACCTCCATCTCTCTAGACTTTAAATCCACCTGCTCCCTGCTCTCACTACAGATCACAATGTCATCTGCAAACATCATAGTCCATGGAGATTCCTGTCTGACCTCATCTGTCAGCCTGTCCATCACCACCGGAAACAAGAAGGGGCTCAGAGCCGATCCTTGATGCAGACCCACCTTCACCGTGAAGTCCTCTGTCTCACCTTAAGCACACCTTACCACTGTCCTACTGCTCTCATACATATCCTGTACCACTCTAACATACTTCTCTGCTACTCCAGACCTCCTCATACAATACCACAGCTCCTCTCTTGGCACTCTGTCATATGCTTTCTCTAAATCTACAAAGACACAATGCAACTCTTTCTGACCCTCTCTATACTTCTCCATCAACATTCTCAAAGCAAATAATGCATCTGTAGTGCTCTATCTTAGCATGAAACCATACGGCTGCTCACAAATTTTAACTTCTACCCTTAGCCTTGCTTCCACTACTCTTTCCCACAACTTCATTGTATGGCTAATCAGCTTAACACATCTGTATTTTCCACAACTCTGCACATCTCCCTTGTTCTTAAAAATCGGCACCAAAACACTTCTCCTGCTTTCCTCAGGCATCCTCTCACTCTCTAAGACCTCGTTGAACAACCTAGTTAAAAATTCTACTGCCATCTCTCCTATACACTTCCATACTTCAACTGGTATGCCATCAGGCCCAACTGCCTTTCCTCTCTTCATCCTCTTCAAAGCTTTCCTAACTTCCCCCTTGCTAATACTTTCTACTTCCTGCTCAACAATATTTGCCTCTACAACTTTTCTCTCCCTGTCATTTTCCTCATTCATCAGTTCCTCAAAGTAATACTCAACACATTTCCATCTCTATCTTTGATCACTCTGACCTGCTGCATATCCTTTCCATCTCTATTCCTCTGCCTCGCCAACCGATATGCATCCCTATCACCTTCCTTAGTATCTAACCTTGTATACATGCCCTCATAAGCTTTCTGTTTGGCCTTTGCCACCTCTAACTTAACCTTACGCTGCATCACCCTATAATCCTGTCTACTTTCCTCTGTCCTCTCACTGTCCCACTTCTTCCTAGCTAACCTCCTCCTTTGCACATTCTCCTGGACTTCCTCATTCCCCCACCAAGTCTCCTTGTGTTCTTTCCTCCTTCCAGATGACACACCTAGCACCTTCCTACACTCTAAAAAATGCTGGGTTAAAAACAACCCAAGTTGGGTTGAAAATGCACCGACCCAACAATTGGGTTGTTTTAACCCAATGGTTGAGTTGTTCTTACCCTGCAATTGGGTTGTCTTAAGCAACATTTAACCCAACCACTGGGTTAAAACAACTCAACCACTGGGTTAAAACAACTCAACCATTGGGTTAAAACAACTCAATTGTTGGGTCGGTGCATTTTCAAACCAACTTGGGTTGTTTTTAACCCAGCATTTTTTAGGGTGTACCTATCTCCCTGATCACTTTGGCTGTAGTAGTCCAGTCATCAAGTCCCTCCTGACCACCCAAAGCCTGTCTCAAGTCCTCCCTGAAAACCACACAGCACCCTTTTCCAACTTTCACCACTTTGTTTTCTGCTCAGCCTTTACTCTCTTCAACTTCCTCGCCGCCAGAGTCATCTTACACACCCCCATCCTATGCTGTCTAGCTACACTCTCACCTTCCACTAATTTACAATTTTTTAAATTTCTATCATATTACAGCGTCTACATAAAATACTGTCCACCTGTGTGCTCCTGCCACCACTCTTATATGTCAACCTGTGTTCCTGCCTCTTCTGAAAGTACGTGTTCACCATAGCCATCTCCTCAGCCAACCAGGAAGGATCCTTTTCGGCCCCTTTCCTGAAGTACAAACCTGTCCATTACTTCCTTGTCCCCACTATTCTTTTCACCAACATGTACATTCAAATGTGCCCCCAACCACCCCTTTCTCACCTCTGAGAACGGTCTGCATCACTTCCTCCAACTCACTCCAGAATCTGTCTTTCTCCTCTTGCTTACAACCTACTTGTGGAGCATAAGCACTAACAATATTCAACAACACACAGCTTTAGACTCATCAACCTATCTGACTCTCTCTTTACCTCCAGAACATTTTTCACAATCTCCTCCTTCAGGATCACTCCTACTCTAGTTTTCTTCCTGTCCACACCATTATAAAACAGTTTAAACCCTGTTCCAATGCTTCTAGCCTTGCTCCCTTTCCACCTGGTCTCTAGGACACACAGAATGTAGACTTTCCTCCTCTGCATCATATCTACCAGCTCTCTGCCTTTACTTGTACCAACATTCAAAGTCCCTACTTTCATTCCAAAAACTCCTGCCCTTCCTCTTCTCTCTCTGCCTATGCACACGCCTTCCTCCTCTAACACACCTTCCTCCTCTCCTTCTTCAACCAACAGTAGCCCAATTTTCACCAGTGCCCTGTAGGTCAACAGCACCAATGGCGGTCATTGTTAACCCGGGACCCAACCGATCCGGTATGGAAGTCATATTCTTGATTCGCATAATGAATTTGTCAAAAGTTTTATATCGGATACCCTCCCTGACACAACCCTCTCTATTTAACCGGGCTTGGGATTGGCACAAAAGGTGCACTGGCGTGTGAACTCCTGTGGCAAAGACACAATATACAGTCCCTTGCAAAAATATTCTGTCCCCTTGAACTTTGCGTCCTTTTGCCACATTTCAGGCTTTAAACATAATGATATGAAACTGTAATTTTTTTGTGAAGAATCAACAACAAGTGGGACACAATCATGAAGTGGAACAAAATTTATTGGATATTTAAAACTTTTTTAACAAATCAAAAACTGAAAAATTGGGCGTGCAAAATTATTCGGCCCCTTTATTTTCTGTGCAGCAAACTCTCTCCAGAAGTTCAGTGAGGATCTCTGAATGATCCAATGTTGACCTAAATGACTAATGATGATCAATAGAATCCAGCTGTGTGTAATCAAGTCTCCGTATAAATGCATCCGCATTGTGATTGTCTCAGAGGTCCGTTTAAAATGCAGAGAGCATCATGAAGAACAAGGAACACACCAGGCAGGTCCGAGATACTGTTGTGAAGAAGTTTAAAGCCGGATTTGGATACAAAAAGATTTCCCAAGCTTTAAACATCCCAAGGAGCACTATGCAAGCAAAAATATTGAAATGTAAGGAGTATCAGACCACTGCAAATCTACTAAGACCTGGCCGTCCCTCTAAACTTTCAGCTCATACAAGGAGAAGACTGATCAGAGATGCAGCCAAGAGGCCCATGACCACTCTGGATGAACTGCAGAGATCTACAGCTGAGGTGGGAGACTCTGTCCATAGGACAACAATCAGTCGTATACTGCACAAATCTGGCCTTTATGGAAGAGTGGCAAGAAGAAAAAAGTGTTGTTTAAAGGTTGCCACAAGCCACCTGGGAGACGCACTAAACATGTAAAAGAAGGTGCTATGGTCAGATGAAACCAAAATTGAACTTTTTGGCAACAATGCAAAACGTTATGTTTGGCGTAAAAGCAACACAGCTCATCACCCTGAACACACACCATCCCCACTGTCAAACATGGTGGTGGCAGCATCCTGGTTTGGGCCTGCTTTTCTTCAGCAGGGACAGGGAAGATGGTTAAAATTGATGGGAAGATGGATGGAGCCAAATACAGGACAATTCTGGAAGAAAACCTGATGGAGTTTGCAAAAGACCTGAGACTGGGATGGAGATTTGTCTTCCAAAAAGGCAATGATCCAAAACATAAAGCAAAATCTACAAAGGAATGGTTCAAAAATAAACATATCCAGGTGTTACAATAGCCAAGTCAAAGTCCAGACCTGAATCCAATCGAGAATCTGTGGAAAGAACTGAAAACTGCTGTTCACAAACACTCTCCATCCAACCTCACTGAACTCCAGCTGTTCTGCAGGAGGAATGGGCAAACATTTCAGTCTCTCGATGTGCAAAACTGATAGAGACATACCCCAAGCAACTTACAGCTGTAAACGCAGCAAAAGGTGGCGCTACAAAGTATTAACTTGCTTATTGCTTATTATTGCTATTGCTTATTGGCTAGAGGTGAAGCATCGATTGACTGATAGACAACTACTCTGTAAGTGTTTGTAACTTTTCTCATTTGATTGTTTGTTCATTTGTTGTTGGATAAGTGTCTGTGTAGTGCAGTGGTGTGTATTATTAGTTTTGGTGTATTCTCGCGGTGTGTGTGTGGAGGAGGAGTTAACATTTGTTTGGTCATTGCCACGTTGTGAGTGAGCGTTTGTTGGGGGCGTGGCCAGCGACGTATTAAAAGCCTTGTGTGTTTGTTAGCAGTTGGCTAGGGGTGAAGCATTGATTGACTGATAGACAACTACTCTGTAAGTGTTTGTAACTTTTCTCATTTGATTGTTTGTTCATTTGTTGTTGGATAAGTGTGTCTGTGTAGTGCAGTGGTGTGTATTATTAGTTTTGGTGTATTCTTGCGGTGTGTGTGTGGAGGAGTTAGCATTTGTTTGGTCATTGCCACGTTGTGAGTGAGCGTTTGTTGGGGGCATTCCCAGCTGCTTTCAATAACGATACTCAGGTGAGTGTAAATAGCGTGATAGTCCACCGCAGCGGAAGCGGCAGTGTGAAGTCCTCCTTGTGTGAAGACCGACGAGTGTAAAGACTTCAACTCTTCCCTGTGCAAGACAGACGAGTGTAAAGACTTCAACTCTTCCCTGTGCAACTCCTCCCAAGCAAGGACCCCGACAAGGCACTTGAGTATCATCTTCCTTTTCGGTTTTCTTATTTCTATCTGGCCTTTTCTCTGATCTGTATTCACCATGTGCTTTCAAATCTCAACTATTACTACTAGCATTCGTAAATCACGCTCTGTACGCGCAAGACGCCACAATCCTAGTAATTTGCGCAGTCTACAGAAATCCTCTGCTACTTTACTCTCTATTCCAATTGGTCTCTGGAATTGCCAGTCTGCTTTAAACAAAGCAGACTTTATTTCATCTATTGGGACTCATTTTCAGCTCAGCCTCATGGCCCTAACTGAGACCTGGATCAAACCAGAGGACACTGCCACTCCTGCAGCACTCTCAACCAATTTAACTTTTTCACACTCCCCTCGGCCTATTGGGAGGGGTGGGGGTACTGGTTTGCTTATCTCAAATGATTGGAAATTTGATCCATTACCATCTCTATCGGCCAGTTCATTTGAATCACACTCAATCACTATTGCTCACCCTGTTAAAATCCATGTGGTAGTGGTCAATCGTCCTCCAGGTCACCTTGGTAACTTTGTGGAGGAGTTGAATATGTTACTTTCTAGCTTCCCTGAGGATGGCACTCCTCTGATTCTGCTTGGTGACTTCAACATCCATCTTGATAAACATCTAGCCACAGACTTCAGCACTCTACTGACTTCATTTGACCTTAAGTTAGTATCTACTATGGCTACTCACACATCAGGTAACCAATTAGACCTCGTCTACACACGCAACTGCTCCACGGACAACACTTTAGTTACTCAATTACACCTCAGACCACTTTCTCATCACTCTTAACCTCTTACTGACTCCTGATACAACACGCACTAGCTAGTTGTAGTACACAGATTAGCTTTCTACGTAATCTACGGTCACTCTCTCCCTCTCGCCTATCCACTATGGTTTCATCTTCACTCCCTCCACCTGCTCAGTTCTCAGCACTGGATGCTAACAGTGCTACTGACACTCTTTGCTCCACTCTAACATCCTCCTTAGACAGTTTTTGCCCCCTTTCATCCAGACCATCCAGCCCCGCCCCGCCCCACCCCAGCTGCCCCCTGGCTGTCTGGACTCAGGGCGGCAGAGAGGAAATGGCAGAAATCTAAAAACTATACTGACCTCACCTTGTATCAGTCTCTTCTCGCTTCTTTCTCTAAAAATGTCTCCACTGCTAAAACAGCATACTACCACAACAAAATCAACAATTGCTCTGACTCTCGCACACTCTTTAAAACATTCTCCTCTCTCCTTTGTCCTCCTCCTCCCCCTCCTTCATCAACTCTTACAGCTGATGACTTTGCATCATTTTTGACAAACAAAACATCTCTCATCAGCAAACAGTTCTCCTCACCACAAACTGACACGCACATCTCAACAACTAACACGAACACGCTTTCATCCTTCTCTCCGCTCTCCGAGGCAGATATTTCTAAACTCATCCTTTCCAGTCACCCTACTACCTGTCCACTTGATCCTATACCCACTCACCTCCTTCAGGCCATTTCTTCTTCAATCACTCCTGCACTCACTCACATTGTCAACACTTCTCTTCACACAGGAACCTTTCCCACAGCATTTAAGCAGGCTTGGGTAACCCCACTGCTTAAGAAACCCTCTCTGAATCCAGCACTTTTAGAAAACTACAGACCAGTATCCCTTCTGCCTTTCATTGCAGAGACACTTGAGCGAGTTGTGTTCAATCAACTCTCTGTGTTTCTTGAACAGAACAACCTCCTGGACAACAATCAATCCTGCTTCAAAAGCGGCTATTCGACTGAGACTGCCTTGCTCTCGGCACTGAGACTGGCAAAAGCAGCTTCCAAATCCTCAGTGCTCATTCTGCTGGATCTGTCTGCTGCTTTTGACACAGTTAACCAGATCCTCCTGTCAACACTTAAGAAGACGGGGATCTCAGGAACTGCTCTCCAATGGTTCAGGTCTTACCACTCTGGTAGGTCTTACACGGTGTCATGGAGAGGTGAAGTGTTAAGTCACATCATCTAACAACCATAACTCCATCCAGGACAGCCAGGAACCTTAGAGTTGTGATTGATGACCAGTTAAACTTCACTGACCACATTACTGCAACAGCCCGGTCCTGCAGATTTGCCTTATACAACATTAGAAAGATTAGACCCTTCCTATCAGAACAGGCTGCACAACTCCTGGTTCAAGCTCTTGTTCTCTCGAGACTGGACTATTGTAATGCTCTTCTGGCTTGGCTTCCAGCATGCACTATCAATCCCTTGCAGCTGATCCAGAATGCAGCGGCGAGAGTGGTCTTTAATGAGCCGAAGAGAGCTCATGTTACGCCTCTCTTCATCAGACTGCACTGGTTGCCAATGGCTGCTCGCATCAAATTCAAGGCACTAGTTCTTGCCTACAAAACAACCACAGGCTTTGCACTTATATACCTAAACTCGCTTGTTCAGACTTACACACCCTCACCCAAAATAAATTTCGTTCCACTTCATGATTGTGTCCCACTTGTTGTTGATTCTTCACAAAAAATTACAGTTTCATATCATTATGTTTGAAGCCTGAATTGTGGCAAAAGGTCGCAAAGTTCAAGGGGGCCGGTTATTTTCGCAAGGCACTGTACAAATTAAAATAAACATATTAGATTAGCAATTTACTATGTACATGTATATAAGGTATAATTTTGGAAATGTAAATGTAATATGTCTACTCACTGGAATGTAAATAGTGTGTTAAATAGATAAGTGGAATAAATTAATGTACAATTGTGCAAGTGTGTGTGTGTGTGTTTCTCATTTATTGTCAAGTGTTCATGAGATGGATTGCCTGAGGGAAGAAACTGTTTCTGTGCTTGGTCGTTCTGATGCTCAGGGCTCTGTAACGTCAACCAGATGGCAACAGTTAGAAGAGGGAGTGTGCTGAATGAGAGGAGACCAGAGTGATTTTGCCAGCCCTATTTTGCACTCTGGATATGTACAGATCTTGGAGAGTGGGGAGGGTTATACCAATGATTCTCTCAGCAGACCGGACTACCCTCTGTAGTCTTCTGAGGTCATATTTGGTAGCTGAGCTGAACCAGATGGTGACTGAAGTGCATTGGACTGATTCAATGATGGCAGAGTAGAACTGTATCAGCAATTCCTGTAGTAGGTTGAACTTCCTCAGTTGGTGGAGGAAATACAACCTCTGTTGGGACTTTTTAACAATGGAGGCGATGTGAATTTCCCACTTCAGGTCCTGAGAGATGGTGGTGCCCAGAAACCTGAATGACTCCACTGTTTTTACAGTGTTGTCCAAGATGGTGAGTGGGGTAAGAGCAGGGGGTTTCTCCCGAAGTCCACAATCATCTCCATTGTTTTAAGCGTGTTAAGCTCTAGGTTGTTATGATTGCCCCAGACAGCCAGCTCTTTAACCTCCTATTTGCAAGCTGACTCTTCTCCATCCCGGATGAGGCAGATGACTGTGGTGTCATCCGCAAACTTCAGGAGCTTGACATAGGGGTCTTTAGAGGTGCAGTCATTGAGGTCAAAGGAGAAGAGTAGTGGGGAGAGAATACAGCTTTGAGGAGTGCCAGTGCTGATAGTACAGGTGCTGGATGAGAATTTACCCAGCCTCACTAGCTGCGGCTGTTCTGTCAGGAAGCTGGAGATCCACTGACAGACAGAGGTGGGCACGGAGAGCTGAGTTAGTTTGGGCAAGAGAAGGTTTGGGACGATAGTGTTAAAAACCAAGCTGAAGTCCACAAACAGGATCCTTACACAAGTCCCTGATTTATATAGATGTTGCAGGATAAAGTGCAGACACATGTTTACTGCATCATCCACAGACCTGTTTTCCCGGTAAGCAAACTGCGGGGGGTCCAGAAAGGAGTCAGAAAGGGTGATGTCCTTCAGATAGGCCTGAACCAGTTTTTCGAACGACTTCATTACGGCAGACGTTAGCGCCAAGGGTCTTGTTCTGTTCTGTTATCTTGGATTTCTTTGGAACATGTCATATACATGTCACTGACAGCATTCATTGTCAGATCTTTGCAGGCTTCTGTGGTCCTTGATGTCAGCCCTTGCTTTCCCGGGAGATCGCCTCTGTTCTGGATTCCTGGATTCCTGATTTTCATTTGCCCACTGCTTCCTTGTGTCACGAGCCCGCTCGACCTGCTACCCGCCTGTTCACCGGTTCCTTGGATTGCCTGATCGCTCTGCACTTTTCCTGCCTCTGTTTTGAGTATGTCCTGTGGTCTTCAGACTGATTGTAAACATTGTGCAGTTCTGTCAAATAAATGAGTTTATCGCATTTGGATCTCTCAGTTTACTTCTAGAACCTGACAGTTATACCATCTGGGCCTGGTGCTTTTTTTCCCTTTTTGTTCTTTCTGAAGACCTGGTGCACATGGAGGAGTTGATGGTGTTTTTTCAAACCTACAGTAGAACTCATTCAGTTCCCTGAATCATGGGAACTCCCGCTGTGTCACTGCTCTGAGAACGGCTCTGCGTGATTGCGTTGTGAAGCACGTATGTCATCAGTCCAATAGAGATGGAACGTCATAGGCAGGTGACGTCATAGACCCGGAAACTATAAAGCACACCGGCAAACACGCCGTTAGCTTCTGTTGTCTTCAACAAGCGCTCTGTGTCATTCTGTCTGTCAAAACTCTGTGTTTCTATCTGAGTTCAGAATTTATTGTTTTCGTTGGCACTCACACACCATTTTACACAAGAGAGAGAGATTATGGCGAGCAAACAGCATTACAGAAAGTGTGTTCCTCCCTGCTCGCACTACATACCGAGCGGGGATACACACTTGATGTGTGTTGTTTGTTTGGGAGAGTACATCCAAATCTAATTTTGTTGCAATATTATCCTGTTTGACACTGTGAAGCTGCTTTGACACAATCGTGATTGTAAAAGCGCTATATAAATAAAGTTGATTGATTGACTGATTGACAGAGATTAAAGAACGGGATAAGAACTTTGTACTTGATGCGCTGTTGTCTCTGGGAGGCCTGTTCGGTGACTCTGTCACCACGGTTACAGACAGGTTCCTGGAGGCAAAGAAGCAGTCTGTGGCGCTCAAGCAGTTTCTCCCCGTAAGCCCCAGGTCTCGTCTGCTGCTGGGCGGGAGCAGCAGGCACCGAGTACGAGCTCCTCACATAGAGCGCAGCAGAAACAGAGCGTCGCCACCCGCACACCCCCACAAAAAGGGTGGGCCGATGGTCGGCACTCTCAGGCGCAGCCTTCTAAGGGTAAGACTGATCTGAGGATAGTCATTATCTCAAGGAAGGCTGCGTCTAAGAAGTCCTGAAGCCTCCGGGCCCAGGACGGTGAGGGTGATCCCCTCCACGGGCAGACGTTGCTTACCGCAGCATACGGTACCTGTGCGTCTGCGTTACCCTCACAGGGTCGTTCCACCGTTCCAAGGCCCTCGTGGGTCATCTGAGAATGGTCTGCACCCTCCGCGGAGGGAAATCACGCTGTTGGACCTGTTGTTCCCTGCCGGTTCACTGTTTCAGGGTGCTGCACTCACACTGCAGAATACATCAGAGACCAGTCTCGGGAGGCTGGTACCCTTAAGTGGATTTTGTGTCGGAGTGGCAGAATCTGCCACATATATCTCGATGGGTCCTGCGGTGCATAAGAATTGGGTACACCATTCAGTTCTTTTACATCCGTTACTTCATCGTGCCAAAGAAGAATGGAGGGCTGCGCCTCATCTTGAGGCTCAAGTTCAGATTGCTCACACTCAAAAAGATTGTGTTTGTCACCATAGATCTCAAAGATGCTTATTTTCATGTTTCCATCCATCCGCAGCTCTTTTACCCTCCACGTTCACGAAGTGGGTGGACTCTGCACTGGTCCCCTTGCATATGCAGGGGACCATCCCTGTGCTCAACTACATCGACGACTGGCTGATCCTAGCACAGTCAACTTGTCTCGCGGCTCAGCATCGAGATGTTGTTCTCGCGCACATGAGGAAGTTGGGGCTGAGGCTGAATTCCAAGAAGAGCGTTCTTTCTCCAGTGCAGAAAATAAGGTATCTAGGAGTGAGTTGGGAATTCCGATTCGTTTGTCAGAGCCATGGGTGGTCGCTCAGCCCGGGGCCTGTGGCAAGAACCCCAGCATTCATGGCATATAAATTGCCTGGAAATGATGGCAGTGTTTCAGGCTCTGAAGCACTTCCTGCCGTATCTCAGGGGCCGTCATGTACTTGTTCGCACAGACAGCACATCAGTCGCGCATAAAGACGCGACTGATGTGCTGTCTGTGCGAACAAGTACATGACGTGTGTGGATCATTGTAGCCAGGCATAGGCACATCCGATGAGCGCGTGACCACAATGGACACGCGCTCATCGGATGTGCCTATGCCTGGCTACAATGATCCACACACAGGAGCGTTTGAAAGCACAGGAAGTGTTTGAAAAGGTTTTGAAAGCTGTGAAGCGCTGGTCGATGTAGCCAATCACAGACCTATTTGATGAGCGTGTGAGCACAATGGCCAGTCAGAGGTGTGTACAATTCCGCTCAACAGCGCTCTAAGCGTCACATTTTTTTTAATTTCAGTACCAATATGGTATCGTGCTCGGTACTTTTCACAACACTAGACTGACCTCAATCTCTCCAGTTTACAGTGTGAATCCTTCAGTGCGTCACATAAGTGCTTTACTCCAGAGTCTCCTAGTTTATTCCCGCTGAGGTCCAGCTCTCTCAGGTGTGATGGGTTTGATTTCAGAGCTGAAGTCAGGATGAGACTCTGTTCCTCTGTAATACTGCATCTATACAGACTGAAGATAGAAAGAGAAAATGACTCAAATCCATGTTCAGTTCATGTGATTTAAATGCATCATTAAAAAATGCCATACAGTCACTAATACGGCAGCAAAATCATGGAAACTTAATGATATGAACAAACCAAGACAGGAGCATTTGAGGACACTAGTTACAATCCAAGTCTGGATCTTCCTCACTCCAGAAAAAAGAGAATTTATCACTGCAGATTAATATAAGATCAATATAGAAACAATAGAACTACTTAAAACTCATTTCAATTGAATGATTTTACAATTTTAATGTAAGAAAATAATTAATGTATTTGAATTCCTTTTAAAGTGTAGTTTGCAATCTCTAAAATACAAATCTTGCATAATAAATTTAGTGAAAATAGATTTAGTGAAAAGTGCCATCAGTCCAGTATAACTGTAACTCTGTCAGAATAATCAACTGTCATTTGTTGATCTGTTTTGAGTCTATTCTCACTTCTCTATTGTTTCAAAGCAAAGATTTGTCAGATTTCAGCATATGAAGCTATTTGTGGGCCACAAAGGAAACGGCCAGATGTGTGGGCCGTTCTATGGCAGCCCTAGACCTCAAAGATGCGTACTTCCATGTCTCCATCCTTCCACATCACAGGAAGTTTCTGAGGTTTGCCTTCGCGGGAGAGGCATACCAATATCGAGTACTTCCCTTCGGTCTAGCACTGTCACCCCGCACATTCACCAAGTGTGTGGACGCAGCTCTGGCGCCGTTGCGTCTGCAGGGCATCCGCATACTAAATTATATCGACGACTGGTTGATCTTAGCTCACTCCGAGCAGATGGCGGTTCAGCATCGATATGCTGTCCTCGCACACATGTTGAAATTGGGGTTGAGGCTGAACGCCAAGAAGAGTGTGCTTTCTCTGGCTCAGAGAACCACTTTTTATTAGGCGTGAACTGGGATTTGGTAATTATGTGGGCGCAATTATCGCCAACGCGCATAGCATCGATCCTGGCAGCAGTCAAAGAACCGAAGCTAGACTGTGCCGTCACTGTGAAACAGTTTCAGAAACTGTTAGGTCTCATGGCAGCTGCGTCCAATGTGATACCTTTTGGCCTGCTGAACAAGAGGCCGCTACAGTGGTGGCTCAGAACAAAAGCGTTCTCCCCGAGGGGAAATCCACTCCGCACGATCAAAGTCACGCGGCGATGCCTTCTTGCTCTGGTCATGTGGAAAAATCCCGGGTTTCTATCCCAGGGACCCGTGTTGGGGGCTCATGTTCGTCCCATAACGCTAACGACAGATGCTTCCCTCCCTCTGCTTCTACGAGTTAGATGTGGCATCTACTGTTGGGGCGCAGGTGCTATCGTAGTCGTGTGCGCTATGGCTTCACACATACGAGGCACTTGGTCCTATGGCGATGTGGGTATAAGCGTTCTCACAGCGTTTCGACGCAGCTCGAGTTCCCTGAAAAGGAACGTCTCGGTTACGTATGTAACCCTAGTTCCCTGAGGGAACGAGACGCTGCGTCGCCCGGCCATACTCCCGGCATGCCCGTGATCACTTACTTCAGGCTTTATCAGAAGCTAGTTCCTGTTTGTTTTAACGGACGCTTTATAGCTTCCGGTCGATGACGTCATCACACCGACAATTGATCGATCTTCCGATGGAATGGTTCTACACGCGCTTCACGACGCATTAACGCAGAGGCGTTCCCACAGCGTTTCGACGCAGTGTCTCGTTCCCTCAGGGAACTAGGGTTACATACGTAACCGAGACGTTTCCCAACCTTTACTCTGTCATGGTGCCCTTTGAAAATGTTCTAAATTTTGTGGCACCCCCTCGCATACGTTACGCTAGGGGTGTAACGTACAGATTGCTCACGATTCGGTTTTAGGTTTTAGGTTCACGGTTTCTGAATGGTTCGGTATTTGCTATGTTCATGGAAAAAAGGACTACTGTCAAATAAAAATAAAGAAAATAACAAATAACTTAAATACAAGCAGCAGCACAAATAATTACTATTGAGCAAAGATAATAAAATAATGCTTTTCGGCTTTTCAGGTAGGTCTAACATTAGTTTTTAGCTAAATAAATTTAATAAAGTAATAAAATGAAAAATTGCTGCATATTAACATTAAACAGACAGCAGTAAAGGCTACTGCCCCTTTAAGACCCAGGGGTATCGCTTTCTCGACTGTATGTTAACTTAAGGCATATTCAGACTATGTCTGCTTGGATACTCATCAAGATGGACATGTTGACATTGGCTACTTCTTGTGTGAGTTTGTTTGCTCAAGCGCAAGACTTGAAAGAGAACTCAATAGTTGTGCGCTGAGACGTGCATGAGCGCGCTTTCGGTTGACCGCACAGAGACAAATCTTCTCACATCGCGATCGCACGCGAGTTCTCAATCGCGCCTTCTGGCTCTACACCCGTATTCATATTCGAAGATGCAGAAGCACTCACATGCATTGAACAAAGTTTACTAATAAGAGACCGTTTTACCCACTTCTTTTATTATTATCACTGTTGTAATGTATAACTGAGGAACCAGCACGTGTATCCATCGACAGAAACATACATAAAGCATTATTTTCAAGTTACAACCCATATTAAAGATGCGTCATCAGATGTGAGATGAACCGCGATGCAAAGTCCGTGCTGAAAACTTTTTACGCGGCACCCCGCGCTCCCCGGTTGGGAAACACTGCATTAATCTGACGCGCCACCATCCACAACACGTTTTAAATAGACCTATAGCAGGCCTAATATAACTTTAAATTAAGATGGTTATTATTGGCACAATGTTGAGCTACAAAACAAAGAAGAAAATATTAAAATATTGGCGATGACACGAAAATATCTCCAGAGACATCTGAACCCGGCTTAAGTCCCGATGACCTGATTGCCGCTCGTGCCGATTGACATTAATGTCTTTCTCTTCCTAATGGTAAAAAAAATAAGTTCCTGAACTGAATAACATACGAATCAGCTGGTCTTGTTGTGATGAAAACCCCCTGAGATGATTAAACTAACGTTTAGGGAGCCCACATCCGGTATTTTTTGTGTGCAAAAGTATAAAGTGTAGTGTCAATAAAATCACTAATTTCAGAATTTATAATGTTATGAATTAAAAATTGAGTATTGTATCTCAAATCCCTTGGTATAATTTATCATTTACAGCAATAAACAAAAATTACCTATTTGCGTCATTTTTATGTCTATGGCACTTTGACGATCAAAATCTCATAATTACATTTTGCAACTTTAGCCGGGGTTTCACAGACGGGGTCACATTTAATAGCCACAGTTTCAAATGCTTCAAAGTTTAATGCTCTTCTACTGATACACATAAGCCGTTAACTAATAGTATTTCTGAATCTTTCTTCAGATGGAGAAACAGCAGAAAGTGCAGAGCTATAAATGATGTGACTTGAGTCCAGTTGCCTTAAAATAAAATAAACAGTGAACTGTAATCCCACTGTAACTGTGCAGTATAATGATACTAACTGTAGTTTCTCCAGCTGTGATTGTGGGTTCATCAGTAGATCTCTGAGGTTTCTCACTCCAGAGTCTCCTAGTTTATTCATGCTAAGGTCCAGCTCTCTCAGGTGTGATGGGTTTGATTTCAGAGCTGAAGTCACAGCAGAACAACCTTTATCTGTCATATCACAGCCTCTTAACCTACATTAGCAGAGAGAGAGAGAGAGAGAGAGAGAGAGAGAGAGAGAGAGAGAGAGAGAGAGAGAGAGAGATTTTGAGATTTAACAACACTTTTATTTACTACACAACCTCATCAGATACAAAAGACACCGTCACATAAAACAAAATACACAATTCACATATAGCAATGCCTCATTTTCAATCCAGCATTCTTTCTACACTCCAAACCTCTTCAAAGTTTTCCAATTTTTTCATATGCGAGTAGAAAATAAAATCATGCTTTATCCTTGCTTTTATAAGCCCCTTAAACAACAATTCAATATTTTTACTATTACCATAAGCAATTTTATATTTCCTACTAATATAAACTGCCATTTTGGCTTGACGTAAGACGAAATTTAACAACCTTCCTTTCTTCCTTTTTTCTTTACAATCTTTAAAACCAAAAATAAACACAATCATTGTAAACATTTAATTAACATTTGAGAATAAAATCTCCAGTAAAACAAACAAAGGTCTTAGTCTCTCACAGTGCATAAAACAAATGAAAAATAGTTTCTCTTTCACCACAAAAAGGACATTGATCTTGCACATTTGGTTTCAACACTGAAATAAAAGCATTTATAGCAACAATTCCATGTAAAATGCGCCATTGAAGATCACCCACATTTTTAGTCAATGGTGGTTTGTAACAAGAGGCCCAAAAAGGTTTGACTTCACAATCAACACTTAAATGATCTCTCCACTGTGTTTCCATTCGTTTCAATTTCTCTTTATTTATCACTTTTACACAAACTTTATATAAACTCTTTCCTCCTATTATATCAAACCTTATGTCTCTCAAATCGTCAGAGTTCATAAAAACATTTTCATTTTCTATTGCACTTTTAGAGATCACCATACAAGGAAAATGATCCGTATTATCAGGAGGTGTCTTACTTGATAAAAAATTCCAGTCTTCTTCAATCAAATTTTCTCGTAAGTTAAAAAAAAAAGGACCCTCCTTGTTGATTTGATTTCAAGTCTCTGTGCAAGTGCATCAACATTGTCCAACGCGATACCAGCCACTTCTATCAAGTCTTTCATTTGAACAATTTTGGCTTTTGTTAAAAGTTGCATCAACCATAAATTTGTATTTCCACATAATTCAAGGCGAGCATCATTAACCAACGGTTCTTCCAGAAACCAAAACAGTGACTTTTACGACAATGATCTTTTAACCTGTATAGTACACCATGCTTTTCTTACACTCTCATAAAAGGAAGAAATAAACTTCAAATTAAAACTAAGACAATCTGTCCAAAAGATATTTCTTCTTAAATTCCACCCTCTAACCTTACTTAAAAGGCAACATGTTGGTCCAAACCATGACATACTTAGACTGTATAAAAACTTTTGAACAGACTGAAGCCTAAAGGCTACTTTCCTGCTTATCAGGTCAACAACTCCTTGACCACCTTCTTCCTTTGGAAGATAAAGAACACTTAGTGGTAACCAATGTAATCGATCCCAAAATAAATTAGTCAACTGTATTTTTCCCAAAACCCCTTCAGGGGGTTAAAACTACTAACCTGTGCCATAAAGAGGAGGCTACTATATTATTAATAATCAATGCTCTCCCTCCAAATTACATTTTGGGTAAAAGCCATTTCCACCTTCCTAATCTTCCTTCTACATTTTCAAGAATATTTTCCCAGTTTCTTTGCATTATTATTTCATCACCCAGAAGAACTCCAAGATATTTAAGGCTTCTTGGTGACCACACCATTTCACCTGGTAAAACCAGTTCTCCTTTATTCCATTTCCCAACACTATGCTGAACTTTTAGCCCAGTTAACTTTTAAAGATGACATTTTTAACCCAATGGTTGAGTTGTTCTTACCCAGCAATTGGGTTGTCTTAAGCAACATTTAACCCAACCACTGGGTTAAAACAACTCAACCACTGGGTTAAAACAACTCAACCTTTGGGTTAAAACAACTCAATTGTTGGGTCGGTGCATTTTCAACCCAACTTGGGTTGTTTTTAACCCAGCATTTTTTTAGAGTGTATGCTGAACTTCTAGCCCAGTTAACTTTTAAAGATGACATTTTTGCATAAATATTAACAATATGAACCAGCTTGTCAATATCATCCTGTCCACTGGTTAAAACTAAAACGTCATCTGCATATGCCGACAGTTTTATAGGTGGAAAAGAACTCCCATATGTAAAACCAACTAAAGGAGTCCTAATTCTATTTGACATGGGTTCAATTGCGATTGAGTAAAGCATACCTGAAAAGGCACATCCCTGTCTAATCCCCCTTTGTAGTTTAAAAGGGCTACTCAAACCACCATTAATTTTCAGTACACTTTCGATGTCTTCATAGAGCACTTTAATCAAGGCAGTAAACACAGGTGGGAAACCAAAAGTTTCAAACGTATACCATAAAAAGGTATGATCCACCCGGTCAAACGCCTTCTCTTGATCTAGGAAAATTAGGCCACATTTTTTTCCCAAACAGTCTAGCGATTTCTAAAACATCTCGAATCAAGGATTTATTATCTACTATTGATCTATTAGGCACACAATAAGATTGATCTGAATGTATAACTTGTCCAATTACCGTCTTCTGTCTGTTTGCCAAAGCTTTTGATAAAATCTTAATAATATAATAAATAATCAGTGCATAATAAAGAAACTGACCTCAAGTTTTATATCTCCTTGAGATCTCCTTTCTTGGGCAGCAAAGTTAAAACAGCTTTGTGGCATTTTTCCTTTCTCCAAACTTTCACTTAAAACTGCAAGTAGATCTTCTCCCAATAGATGCCAAAATGCTTTATAAAAGTCAACAGGCAACCCATCTAGTCCTGGTGCTTTGCCATTCTTCATATTCTGCAAAGCATTGTAAAGTTCCTCTATTGTTAGCAGACATTCCAGTTCTGCATATGAATCTTCACTCACTTTTTATCCTCTTCTCTTCTGCCTTTAAACACTGTATACTTTTACTTTGACCATTTTTTTCTTTCCAAACCGAAGAAGAACTTGGACGGGGCATCCATTTCAGAAAGATTCTGAAATCTGGATTTAAACAACGCCCCCTGAGACCTTGTGCCTAATAAATTTCGCTAGTGCTCCTTTCTTTCCTTTAAGAGCCCGCAATTGGTTTGGATTTGCAGTGGCTTCATTTAAAGCCTGAAGTTCCATGATATCCATCTCTAGACCTCTTATAGACTGAACCATATCTCTAGTTACATTAAAAGTGTACTGATTACACATTTTTTGTATCTTCACTTTCCCAATATCCCACCATTGCTGTATTGATATAAAGGAAGACTTTTTAGATTTCCACCCCAACCAAAAAACAGAAACAAAAATGGGTATCTTCAAGTAAAGCGGTATTAAAATGCCAGTATGCACTCTTATTTTTAACAGATTTAATAAAAACACATGCTACTACCATTGAGTGGTTAGAGAAACTTCACAGGATTTAAAAAATTGTTTCTGAAATTTAAAACAATAAAAACGACCTAATCTTGCTAAAGAAATACACTTTTTTTCACATGTACCCATGTACACTGCCTGACATTACAAGGAAAATTCCTCCACACATCACAAAGCTGACAGGTTTTAATCATATTTAATAATTTACTTCTTGATCTTGACTCTCAATATGATGCCTATCTAAATCATTAGCTGTACAATTAAAATCACTACCCAATACTAAAAAACTTTCCATATTACATTGTTTTAGATTATCACAGAATTTCAAGGAACAACATTCTTTCCATTGATTTTACAGGAGCATACATTTTTATTAGTTCCATAGCAACATTAGGTAACTTTGCTGTTACCTTAATTAATCTACCTTGTATTATTTCTAAAACGTCATATGATATTGGTAGACAAGTCTTTCAAGTCCTGCCAAAAAAAGAACAGCCACCCCAGCACTATGAGAAGTCTTATGACTCAGCACAATCTTTTCTTCCCACTCCTTCATCCACTCAACTTCATTTTCCTTTGTGCTATGAGTTTCTTGCAAAAACATAACATCTATATTCTTTAATTTCATTAACTCATAAACCTGCGCTCTTTTGCCTGCATCCCTGGCCCCATTTACATTCAGGGAAGATATTTTAAAACTACTCATTATGAGGGATAAAAGCACCACAAAAAGCCAGGTCGATTTAACTCCGGTATTCTTGTGACATATCATTATGCATTGTTTGGGGACGCACTTTTTGCACAATCTTTTTTAAACGATAGACCTCAGGATTTCACAAACATCTTTCACCTTTTTGTTTCATTAAACTTTTTGCTGAGTCAATGAATAAAGAAAGATCAGGAAAATAGTCTACAGCTTCAACATTCCTCATTCCTTTAGTACGCTGCAGGAAGTTTTTCATTCTTTCCAAACTGTAACCACTATAATCTTGTTCCTCAGCTTGAACATCCGAACATTCTTGCTTAATTTCTGAGCCAGACAAATCACTTGCGTTCAAAACCTCATCAGAACTTTTACTAACAGACTCGTCTTGTGCCTTTTTCTTTGATGTAGTTGGCATCTCACAAAAATTCGACTTCCTTTTCACTGATGGCACTTTAAAAACTGCTTCGTCCTCCTTAAGTATTTCATCCTCCATCTCATCAAACTCGATATCCATTGTCTCATCAATTCTTTTCTCACTTCCCTTTACTTTACTACCTTCTGGTTCTTCTTTGTCCACATTCAAATCCGAACCCCCTCCAACTTCACTTTCTTTTTCCACACTCTGCCCTTCATTTTGACTTTGAGAACCACTTTCATCTTCTGTATCATTTGACACCTTTTTTTCCGGACAAACGTGTACCAAATTCCAAACTTTCCAACATTCAAAACATTTCATGCTCTCAGATGTTGCAAAAATTACATAATCAAAACTGAAAACGTCTCGGGTTATGAATATAACCCATGTTCCCTGAGAGGGAACATGGGTTATGAATATAACCCATGTTCCCTGAGAGGGAACGAGACACTGCGTCATCATAGATGACAATTCGGGGAACGCCCTTGGTGGGACGCTATTGAAGCTTGAATGAAAAAAGGCCAATCCTGATTGGTGTTGCGTCATGATGTAGCGAGTGACGGCATCCCTGGAGGTATAAAGGGATGCCGACACAAACAGTGTTAGCTTGCTGCGATGAAGCGAGCGCTCTGACGATAGGCGTGGCTACGAGATGCAGTGTCTCACTCCCTCTCAGGGAACATGGGTTATATTCATAACCCGAGACGTTCCCTTTATTGAGGGAACTCGCACTGCGTCATCGTAGATGACACTTCGGGGAACGAATATCCACTACGCCACGCCCATCGAAAAACCCTGGTGTAAACGAATTCTGGGCACATTCAGGAGGCGAGCACTGCACCGGGAGGTGCAGTCTAATGCCTAATGAAGGTGTGCGGAGTGGCCCACCCGGCCGCTTCACAGACTTCCTGCAAAGAGGCTCCCGAAAGGAGGGCTAGCAAAGAGGCCATGCCCCTGGTCGAATGAACCCTCACGGCTATAGGTGAAGGCAAATTGCGCACCTGATAGGCCGTGGCTATTGCCTGGACAATCCAGTTACTGATAGTCTGCTTTGCCGCAGGCAGCCCTTTCTTGGGTGGACCAAAACACACCAAAAACTGGTCTCACTTCCTCCACTGGGCAGACTTCTCCAAATAGATCCTCATTGCCCGAATCGGGCAGAGGAGGTGAAGTCTGCCCTCATTTGCCGTCACATTAGCAGGGGGATGGAACGCCTGGAGAACCACCGACCGTACTGTGTTAGATGGTAAATTGGGTACGTAACCAGGGGTCGGACGCAAGATGGCCTTAACTCCGCCTGGGGCAAACTCCAAGCAATTTGGCGTGACTGCAAATGCCTGGAGGTCCCTCACTCTCCTCAGAGAAGTGATGGCAAGGAGAAAGGCCACCTTAAGCGTGAGGTTCTTGGCCTCGACCAGCTCCAACGGCTCAAAGGGGGCCTCAGCCAACCCCTCGAGCACTACTGCCAGATCCCATGTTGGAACCCTGGAATGAGCCACAGGCCTCATCCTCCACGCCCCTCGGAGGATCCGTACAACCAAATGGTGCCTCCCCAGTGGTCCCTCACCTATAGGTGTGTGGAAAGCCCCAATTGCTGCCACATACACCTTAAGTGTGGACAGGGTAAGCCCGGCGGATAACCGGTCTTGGAGAAACTCCAGCACTGAAGCCACTGCGCAGTTTACTGGGTTCACCTCACGTTCTCTACACCAAGTGGAAAACACATTCCACTTTAGGTTGTACAGCCTCCTGGTGGAAGGAGCTCTGGAGCTGAGCAAGGTCTCAACAATGCCCGCTGACAGACCCTCCTCTATGAACTGTGCCCCCTCAGGGGCCAGACCTATAGGTTCCATAACTCCGGCTGGGGGTGGTATATTGTGAGTCAGCAGGTCCCTCCTCAGAGGAATCTGCCATGGAAGGTCGTCTAGCAAGTTAACGGGTAACCCCACTGCTTAAGAACCCTCTCTGAATCCAGCACTTTTAGAAAACTACCGAACGGTATCCCTTCTGCCTTTCATTGCAAAGACTCTTGAGAGAGTTGTGTTCAATCAACTATCTATGTTTCTTGAACGGGACAACCTCCTAGAAAACAACCAATCCGGCTTCAAAAGCGGCCATTCGACTGAGACTGCCTTGCTCTCGGTAACTGAGGCACTGAGACTGGCAAAAGCAGCTTCCAAATCCTCAGTGCTCTTTCTGCTGGATCTGTCTGCAGCTTTTGACACAGTTAACCACCAGATCCTCCTGTCAACACGTAAGAAGACGGGGATCTCAGGAACTGCTGTCCAGTGGTTCAGGTCTTACCTCTCTGGTAGGTCCTACAGGGTGTCATGGAGAGGTGTAGTGTCTAAGTCACATCATCTAGCTACTGGGGTTCCCCAGGGCTCAGTCCTTGGACCACTTCTCTTCTCCATCTACACGTCATCATTAGGTTCTGTCATTCAGAAACATGGCTTCTCCTATCACTGCTATGCTGATGACACTCAACTCTACTTCTCATTTCAACCAGATGATCCTACAGTCAGTGTTTGTATTGCTGCCTGTCTGACAGACATTTCTGACTGGATGAAAGAGCATCATCTTAAACTCAATCTTGCAAAGACAGAATTACTTGTTTTCTCAACCAACCCAGCACTTCATCAAAATTTCTCCATTCAGCTTGGTTCATCGACCATAACTCCATCAAGGATAGCCAGGAACCTTGGAGTTGTGATTGATGACCAGTTAAACTTCACTGACCACATTACTGCAACAGCCCGGTCCTGCAGATTTGCTTTATACAACATTAGAAAGATTAGACCCTTCCTATCAGAACAGGCTGCACAACTCCTGGTTCAAGCTCTTGTTCTCTCCAGACTGGACTATTGTAATGCTCTTCTGGCTGGGCTTCCAGCATGCACTATCAAACCCTTGCAGCTGATCCAGAATGCAGCGGCGAGAGTGGTCTTTAATGAGCCGAAGAGAGCGCATGTTACGCCTCTCTTCATCAGACTGCACTGGTTGCCAATGGCTGCTCGCATCAAATTCAAGGCACTAGTTCTCACCTACAAAACAACCACTGGCTCTGCACCAATATACCTAAACTCACTTGTTCAGACTTACACACCCTCCAGAAGCTTGCGTTCTGCAAGTGAGCGGCGCCTCGTGGTTCCATCCCAAAGAGGCATGAAATCGCTCTCACGGAAATTTTCCTGGACCGTTCCCACCTGGTGGAATGACCTGCCGATCTCAATTCGTGCTGCCGAGTCTGTAGCCATTTTTAAAAAACATCTTAAGACACATCTTTTCCAATTGCACCTGACCAATAAAGAATAGCACTAACACAGCAACGACCAAAAAGCGCACACTCCTGGATCATATCTACGTCTCTCATCCGGATTTGTGCCTTCAGGCGGGACTATGTGACATAGTTATCAAAATCCAGTGTTCTGTATTTTGCGTATGTGAGTTTTTGTTGTAGATGGCTATTGCTGCGCGTTTAGCTAGAATGCCATACAGAACCAACCCATTGGGCCACTGAATCTGCATTAACGACAACAGTTGGGGCAACAGCCTTAGTCCTAATGGGTTGTTATCATGGCTATCAAAATCCAGTGTTCTGTATTTTGCGTACGTGAGTTTTTGTTTTAGGTGGCTATTGTAGATGGCTATGAAAAAAAAATGGTGTACTGTGCTAATTAATTGAGACTTCTTACAGCTCTTACAGGTTGTTGGCCTTGTTTGTTTCGTTGCTTCTATTGCTCTCCCCTTTTTTGTAAGTCGCTTTGGATAAAAGCATCTGCTAAATGATTAAATGTAAATGTAGCAGGTCTATGATGTCGGAGAACCATACTCTGGATGGCCACCGGGGTGCTACCAAGAGCAGGCGGATGCCATTCTGGCGGACCCGCTCCAGAACTCCCGGGAGAAGAGCAGTCGGGGGAAATGCATACAGATACAGCCTCGGCCACGTCTGAGACATGGCATCCAGGCTTAATGGGGCCGGATGCCTGAGGGAGAACCACAGTGGACAGTGGGACGTCTTTTAAGATGCAAACAGATCCACTTCCACTGGGCCAAACCTCTTGCATATGGCCTCCACCACCATATGCAAGAGGTTTGGCCCAGTGAAGACGTCACTCCTCGGGCCTCAGCCCCTGCCTCGACAGGATGTCTGCTCCCTGATTTTGGTCCCCGGGGATGTAAACTGCCCTGAGAGACTTTCCCCTGGGACCACAGGAGGACCTGATGCACCAGTCTGTACAGAGGGCGCGATCTCAGACCCCCCTGATGATTCAAATACGATACCACGGCAGGGTTGTCGGATTGTGTCAGGACATGGTGGCCGCGGAGGTCCGGGAGAAAGCTCCTCAGAGCCTTCCAGACCACTAGCATTTCCAGGCAATTGATGTGCCAGGACGAATGCTGGGTCCCCCACGGACCTCTCACCCCACAGCCTTCCATGACCGCGCCCCAGCCAGTAAGGGATGCATCTGTTGAGACGGTTTTCCGGCAACACGATGCTCCCAATACTAGCCCTAGGGACAGAAACCAAGGTTTCTTCCATACAATGAGGGAACGAAGACATCTGCGTGTTACCCTGATCATACAGAAAGGATTCCCTTTCGGGAAAAAACCCTTGGTTTTCAGCCACCACTGCAGGGGTCTCATGTGGAGCAGGCCGAGCGGAATCACGCTGGACGTTGCTGCCATGAGACCCAGCAGTCTCTGAAACTGCTTGACAGTGAGGCTGCGGCCTAGCTTCACTCTGGAGACTTACGCCAGTATAGTCTTGATACTTGCGGGAGACATCTGTGCCCGCATCGTCACCGAGACCCATACTACCCCCAGGAACGTTGTCCTCTGGGAGGGTGTCAACACACTTTTCTTTGTATTGAGTCTCAGCCCCAAGCACCTCATATGGGCTAGAACAGCATCTCGATGCTGAACCACTATATCGTACGACCTGGCCAAGATCAGCCAGTTGTCGATATAATTGAGTACACGAATGCCCTGAAGTCTTAACGAAGCCAGAGCTGCATCCATGCACTTTATGAAGGCACGAGTCGAGAGAGCTAGGCCGAAGGGAAGAACCCAATATTGGTACGCTTCGCCCCTGAAAGCGAACTTCAGGAACTTCCTGTGACTTGGAAGGATGGAGATGTGGAAGTATGCACGCTTTATATCTATTGTGAGAAACCAGTCCTCGAACTGGATCTGACTCACGATGGCTGGAAGAGTGAGCATCTTGAACCTGAATCTCCTCAGAGACCGGTTCAGATGTCTGAGATCTAATATTGGACTTAACCCCCCATTCTTCTATGAAGTACCGGCTGTAGAACCAGAACTCTCTCTCTGGCAGGGGGACATGCTCTATCACCCCTTTTACCAGCAGAGAGTGTACTTCCTGCCCTATTACCCCCACCTGCTAGGGACCGACCACTGTCCAGACCACCCCCCCAAATTTCGGGGGAGGGATGCTGAACTGTAGTCTGTAGCCCCGTTCTACAGTGCCGAGATATTCTGCTAAGGTAAACAGCCTTGAGGCTGGTCTGGGGTATCAACCGAACCTTCCCCCTGAAGCGGATGGCCGGCAGGGAATAGTCAGGGAAGATTTTCGGTGTGCGAACGCATTCGCTGCCGCAGGTCTTTTTAGAGGCGGCTGGAGTAGCGCGCAAACGCGAGGCATCGATGTGGCCCGGAGCCCTTCCAATTGCGGGAGCACAACATTGATTCCCCGAGAGCTCCAGGGGGGAAACGACCTCAGTCGTTCCACCCCGTGGGGGACAACTCTCAGCAACCCAGCTGCAACTAGGACTTCTTGGAAGCCTTCTTAGCCTGAATGACCTCCCTCAGGTCAGCCTTCGGCTTCGAAGACTTCCCGCGAGAACGTCGCTTCTTCTGCCAAGCTCCCTCAGGAGGGGCGCGAGAAGCAACGCTCTGCTTTTGCACCTCTCGGTGCGAGGAGCCTGGTGCCGGCTGAGACTCCCCACTTGAGGCAGTCTTGCTGGAGGAGCCCCAGCGGCAAGGGAGAAACTGACTGAGGGTGGCCGCCTGTTTCTTCACCTCCTAAAACCTCTCGACAACGGTGCTCACAGCACCGCCGAAAAGGCCAGAAGACGAAACCGGGGAATCAAGGAGAAAGTGTCTATCTCTCTCCCTGATCCCCGACAGGTTAAGCCAGAGATGCCTCTCTGCACACACCATGTCAGCCATGGAGCGGCGATAGCAAGGGGCCGTCTCCATTGTGATGCGGAGAGACAAATCTGTTGCCTTCCTAAACTCAGTAATATCCTCCGGAGAGGGTCCCTCGCCTTCATCAAGCTACTTCAGCAAGTCTGCTTGGTAGACAAAATTAACATCAACAAACTGGGTTGTAAAAAAACACTTTCACACTCTTCAAAATCAGTCGACAAAAACAGATCAGGAAAAGGGTAATTGCAATCTGGAGTAATTAACCCTTCAGTGTAATCTTCCAGCAATTTGACTTCTTCTGACGTAAGTGCTGACTTCCATTTTTGAAGTAGTTTGGCTGTTATGCATTTCGAATTTAACCCCAAATGTCTGGCGACCGCATCAACATTCTCAAAGTCCAGTCCAGCCAGTTTAAATAATTGTCCAAGCGTTAATACTCCAGCATTAAGAAGCAGATCACAAATAGCACGGAGTGCTTTTTCCTTCGAAACCAGGGGTTCTTGTAGCAACCAATGCAGAGAGGTCATAGAGCTGGGTCTATGCACCTTAAACAATGACCAAACTTTAAATAGGTTTCGATAAAAAGTGGGCAACTTAGACAAGTCCAACTTTTGCTGATTCAACCAAAACAAAGATCTCTCAAAGTCCAGTCCTCTGAAATATCGCAAAATAATACAAGCAGCATATTTCCAGCTTGAGTCCACTGGTCCATTCAACAGTCTTTGAGCAAATTGAAGCCTAAAGGCTGCTATTCTGCTCTGTATATGCATTAAATCATGCCCTCCTTCTAACTTTGGGTAAATACAGAACTGCTTTCAACACCCAATGCATCCTGTCCCAAAAAAAATCAACTAAAATAGATTGTAACCTTGGCAGTAAATCTCGTGGAGGATCCACACAATTAAATCGATGCCATAAAACAGATGCGACTAAATTGTTTATGATCAGTACTCGACCTTTATATGACAACTTAGGGAGCAAAAATTTCCATTTATTAAGGCAACCTTTAAACTTCTCCACAATCCCTTCAAAATTCTTTTTTTAATAAACATTTCATCCCCTAAAAACACACCCAAATAGTGTATGCCTTCCTTGGTCCAGGATAAACCTTCTGGAAGTTTTGGTTCCATATTGCCCCAGCTTCCAACCAATATTGCTTCACTCTTGGACCAGTTTACTTTTGTGGCAGATATTTTTTTGAAATTTTCCAGGATCTCCAACAGCACATTTACATCTCTCTGTCCATTAATTAAAATAACGACATCGTCAGCATATGCCGATAACTTAAAAACATTCGTACAGCATGGGACATGTAAACCAGACACTTGTGCTCTTAATTTATGTAAAAGGGGCTCTATAGCCAAAGGTTACAGCATTCCAGACAAAGCACAGCCTTGTCTGATACCTCTAAAAACTTTGAAAGGGGCACACAAATTTCCATTAATTTTAAAATACTTTCGACATCATTGTACAACACTTTTATCAAGGAAATAAAATCATTGCTAAAACAAAAAGCTGTTAAAACATTCCATAAATACATGTGTTCCACTCTGTTGAAGGCTTTTTCTTGGTCGATGGACACAAAGCCAAAGTCCAGTTTTAGGTTTTCACCTATATCTATAATATCCCTAATAAAGGAAATATTATGAAAAATGTGTCTCCCTGGAACACAATACGTCTGATCGGGATGAATAATTTGACTTATAACTTCACTCAATCTACTAGCCAAAATTTTGGAGAGTATCAATCAATCAATCAACTTTATTTATATAGCGCTTTTACAATCACGATTGTGTCAAAGCAGCTTCATAGTGTCAAACAGGATTATATTGCATCAAAATTAGATTTGGCTGTACAGTCGTTCTGGAGAAAACAGTGATGTTATCAGCTTATTTTAATTTATCATATAGCGACAATGTTGGCATATCAGTATTATAGTTTATAGAATTAAATAAGACCTAATTCATACATTTTATTTGTATAATTAGTTGAATAACTTAGATCATATTTTTAGTGTCCCCAACTGAGCAAGCCAAGCCAAAGGCGACAGTGGTAAGGAACCAAAACTCCATCAGGGCGTGATGGAGAAAAATAAACCTTGGGAGAAACCAGACTCAGTCGAGGTGCCAGTTCTCCTCTGGCCTATTAACACACCGTGTAAGATTATTATTCTGGCAACCTTACAGGTCAGATATCATATTAGATCGGAATATTCAAAATTTCAGGGTATCCTGTAAGAGACGGGTTTATTTAGGATGGGGCGTCGATTACACAAGAGTATGAATACATGAAAGATCGGAATTATTGCGCCTGAGATGGATTTTTTGAGCATGACATGCTGGTGAGGCAAATTCGGAGGAGACACCAATTGACACGGTCTTAGCAGATACTCCAGGATGCGTTGGTCATGTTCACGCAGGTCCACTATCCGATCCGGACACAGCCCGGATCTGGGATAAACCTCGGGATAAACAGAGAAACTAACATTAGTGTAGATGCCACTCTTTTTATGATGTAACGAGTACATCAGGTGTTATGGGAAGTGTTCCCGGTTCCGGCTGACCTAGTTAATGGAGCCTAACAATCAGTCAATTGATTTGAATAATGAAAGTTAAAAATGTTCTATGTGTATGCCATAGTGAAGAGATGTGTTTTTAGTCTAGATTTAAACTGGCAGAGTGTTTCTGCTTCCCGAACAGTGCTAGGAAGACTATTCCAGAGTTTAGGAGCTAAATAGGAAAAGGATCGACCGCCTGCAGTTGATTTAGATATTCTAGGTATGATCAACTGGCCAGAGTTTAGAGACCGCAATAGACGTGATGGAGTATAATGTGTTAAGAGCTCGCTTAAGTACTGGAGCTAAACCATTTAGTGCTTTGTAAGTAATAAGCAAGATTTTAAAATGTATGCGATGTTTAATAGGGAGCCATTGCAGTGTTGACAGAACTGGACTACCGTATTTTCCAGACTATAAGTCGCACTTTTTTTCATAGTTTGGCTGGTCCTGCGACTTATAGTCAGGTGCGACTTATATATCAAATTTAATTCATACTGACTGACAAGAATAAACATATAGCCGCGAGAATGCGCTCTAGGCTGCTCCTGTAGCCTAATATTTACTTATAGACAACAACTTAGAAAGACTGAACACAAACAAAATGCCCCCATAAAGAAAATTCGTCTCGCGCGGCTGAGCCTCTCCCGGCAGAGAGTTCAAGCATCTGTGGACTCGTTCCTTCAGCTCTGGCCATCTTGCTTACAGTGCGCAAGTAGATTTATTTTTCTTCTTCATCAAAATTAAAGTAACCTCTGCTTTTCGCCAGTCCCTTACAAGTTTCTCACTCACTTCAAACTTTCTTTCTTCTGCTCGGGTTATGCAGTGAAGCGGGCACGAGCGAGTGCACGCGAGCGGGTGCTCGCATGCACGCACGGCTCCAGCTCTGCCCTAATGCGACTTATAGTCCAGTGGATATAGTCCACTTATATATGTTTTTTTCCGCGTCATGACGCATTTTTTGACTGATGCAGCGACTTATAGTCCGGAAAATACGGTAATATGATCATACTTCCTGGTTCTAGTAAGAACTCGAGCTGCTGCGTTTTGGAGTAGTTCATAATCCGTACACAGCAAGCTCACAGGTCTCCAATTTTTTATCTCATTTAGGTCACCTTTCATTGGCAATAATGTAAGGACACTTCTACAACTTAAAGGTAGTTGTCCATTGACCAAACTTTCATTTATTACATGCAATAAATCTGGGCTCACTTCTGTCCAAAACGTCTAATAGAATTCGACTGGTAGCCCGTCTATTCCAGGTACTTTACCACCTTCCATACTTTTAAGTGCCTTTTTTAATTCCTCTAAGGTGACAGCTTTACTAAATTTAACATCTACTTCTTCAGATACTTGAGGCAGATTTTTTTCAAAAAAAAACTCTCATCCTGCATTTCATCATGTGTTAATTCACTCTTATATAATTTTCCACATCTGACAACACATCTCCAGTCTCAGAGCGTAAAGTGTGTATAAGTCTTTTTTGCCCATTTTTCTTCTCTAAATTAAAGTCAACAGGAACAAGTAGTCCACTACTCAAAGTACCGGCATACCGGCTATCGTGAGTGCGTTCTTTCATTCCCGACACGGACACGATTGCGGGTGGAATACATTATCATTGCCAAATTCAAAAACATGCTAAAACCTATTGTCAGAGTTGTCATGATTGAAACATATTTAAATGTAAAGATCTAAAAATCTAAAAATATTTTCTGTTGTATCACAACTTACCTCAGTATCTTCAATTTACACGTTATACTCTTCAGTCCAGAGCATAGTAGCTTCACTCCTGAATCCTGCAGATTATTATTGTTCATGTTCAGCTCTTTCAGATTGGTATCTGATCCAAGAACTGTAGCCAGAGCTGAACAGCTTTTGTCTGTTAAGTTACAATCATTTAGCCTACAAGACATGTAAATTACACCACAGATTTAGGTGTAAAAAATTTTTAATGCAAATATTAAATATATTTCTGCTTTAAATTATTACATTGTTTATTAATACATTGTTAGCTAACTGTGTATATGTGCTATTCTGAAATCCATAACTTGGACAGTCTCCTCTGATAACAAATCACTCTAAATTGTAATGTAGAAATGAAAATGTCTGTTTTGTCTAGTGTTCATTTCGGTAATGAAAATATGACGAAAAATGTTCGTTGATGACTTTTTTTTCTATGACTAAGATTAAAAAGAGATGACAAAGAAGTTCTTAACTATGATAACTACCTGATAACTATGACTACATCAACATGCAATATCGTTGACGAAAAAAGACGAGACTAAAATGTAGTTTAGAGAATAAAAACTTGACCAAAATCACTTTATTGACAATCACAATTTTTGTCAAGGGAAAAAATAGGAGCATTCAAGCATTTATGTTTGCGCTTGCCAGATTTCAATCATTTAAATCCCAATCAGCGCTTTTCAGTTAAGGGTGCTTTCACACCCGTATGATTATAATAACGTATGATTTGTTAAAAATATGTGTTTTGTGTGTTTTACTCATTTACCCGACGAGCGTCACTGACATACTGTAAGCAGATAGCTGTAGATCTCATTTCTGCTCGTCTTCAGCGTTCTTTAGAGCATTTGCGGTGCATTCGCGGCAGATAGACACAAGTGCCATTTTGTAATGAAGCTCTGGTAACAAAACCAATGGTTCAAAAACAAAAAATATGAAAGTGATGGGAGCAGCGGCTGGAGCACTATGCATTTCGCCGCCTTAACCTTCCATGTCGTTACTAAGCAACAAGGTAAACAGCTGCTGCTTTGATGACGCAAACGAACCCTAGTTTGAAAGCACCCTCAAATAAAACATATTCTATCCAGGTTTTCTTAAACTTTGCAACCTGGCAACCTTGATTTATGCGCTGCAACAAAAAAAACTATTTTCTTATTTAGTATTTTTGTCTTGTTTCTTGTCTAAATATCTAAACATTCTTAAATCAAGATGCATTTACTAGATAAGTGCAATGACATAAAAGATTTTTTCTTGTTTTCTGGAAAATAAAATCCAGAACCAAGATTACTTTTTCTTACCCCATGGACAGATGATTGTGCTTGTTTCAAGCAAAAACTCATTTCATTTGGATTTTATTTTCCAGAAAACATGAAAAAAAATCTTGTATGTCATTGCACTTATCTAGTCAAAGCATTTTGATTTAAGAATGCTTAGATATTTGGACTGTAAACAAGACAAAAATGCTAAATAAGAAACACATTTTTGCATTGTGTGCATGCGAGCTCTCTTGCGGATGATCTGAAAACACCAATAATACTTGTTTATTGGTGTTTTCAGATCATCCGCAAGAGAGCTCGCGTGCACACAATGCAAAAATGTGTTTCTTATTTAGCATTTTTGTCTTGTTTACCAAAGCTGCCTTTCAGCAATCTCCATTTGAGATTTTCTTATTAAATGTGATGTTTGTGTGACTAAATCTGCCATCAAACCTTCTTAGTGATGAACTGTAATAAATCCAAGCATGGATCTATCGACTTGATCGATTTGCGATTGTGTTTTTTAATTTCAATTTTCAAAAAAAAATTCAATTTTAATGGAAGAAAACTAGACTAAAATACTTACACTCTAAATAATGCTGGGTTATTTTTTAACCCAAAATGCTGGGTTAAGACTGTTGGGGAATTTTTGTTGGTTTATTTGATCACATTCTAAACACCATTGGGTAGTTTCAAATTTCCAGTCGTTGGGTTAAACCTGATGGGTCGCAATGCTTGGTTTATTCTACCCAGTGCTTGGTTGTTTCACGTGCTTCCCGCCTTGACTCGTTTAAATTCGCTCCCAAACTGTCATTTTGAAAGGACAATGCAAAAGGCAAAGCCACTGGTTGCAGATGTTTTAAGATAAGTTCATATATTTTCATTAATAATCATTTTAATTAGCATAATTATAGTTCCCTTTCGAAAGGGAACTCGCGCTGCATCAGCTTACGCTACGGGGAACGCCTTCAGCGTGACAGGTGTCTGAAATCGCTATCAAATCACAATCCTACTGACCGTCGGCAGCTGGTGATGTCATCACCGTGCGACCAGGAAGTATAAAAGGGCACCATGCCAACATGACGCTATCCTTTCGTCTTCAGGGACTGTTCTGTCTGGTTCGCTAGAAAGTCTAAAAAGTAAAATTAAATGCACACGTCGAGGGGAGAGTACAGGAAGTGCGCTGATCCGTGTCCCAGGTTTCTCACGCCTGAGGACACGCACACCCTTTGTGTGCTCTGCCTGGGGGAAGATCACGCACGGGAGGTTCTCGAGGGGGCTTCCTGCGCAAACTGCGAGCGTTTTCCGCTTTCCGCGTTCTCTCGCTTGGCCTTCTTCTCGAGGGAAGAAGAGCCAGCATATGGGAGCGGTCCCACTCATGCCGAGACTGAGCGGCGCCGTTTGTCCTGGGGCTCCCAGATGGATCTGGCTCATCATCTGGAGAGCACAGTGCTCGCAGACGATCAGCCAGGTCGCGAGAGCAGGCTGACGGAGGAGGAGTCGGATGGAGACTCCTCCTCGTCGTCAGCCCATGCTTTTCCGGTCGATCAGAGGATGGCTGTGGATAAGGAGGAAAATGAGGCTGAGGCCGAATCCTCCCAGCCATCCTGCCCCATGTATGGGGAGCTGCTGGATGTGATGGGGCGCGCGGCGCTGAGACTTCAGCTGCCGTGGCAGAGAGCCAGGGGAGAGACCGCCCGCCCTGACAGATTGGGCGATCGGTTTCTCCCCGACCATAGCCGCCCAGTTCCCGGCAGCCTTCCATTCCTCCCCGACCTTCACGAGCAGGTCGTGGGGGCATGGAAGAAACCCTACTCGGCGCGAATCCATTGACATCAGCGTTTTAATTTCGCGGATTGGCTGAGGCAGGGTATGTGTCAATGCCGCCCATCGACGAGACATTCGCGAACTATCTCGCGTCTGGGCGGCCATCGACACTAAGAGCTCCAGCCCTGCCATCAAAACCATTAAAGACAACTTCGCGTCTTAATGGCAGGGCATACATGTCGGCGGGTCAGGCGGCGGCGGCCTTGCACACGATGTCTGTGTTGCAGGCTTATCAAGCTGACCTGCTGAGGGACCTCGATCAGGGGGAGGGCCTACCCCCTGATGCGATGGCTGAGTTGCGCCGCACCACAAATCTCTCTCTCCGGGCGGCCAAACAAACAGCAGTCGCCATCGGGCGGTCGATGGCGGCTATGGTCGCCACGGAGAGGCATCTGTGGCTGAACCTGGCGGACATCGGGGTGAAAGAAAAGGCCTTTCTCCTCGATGCCCCAGTCTCGCCCTCTGAGCTTTTCGGCACCTCCGTCGAGGCGGTCGTGGGAAAGTTCAGAGAGGCGAGGGTGCGCTCAGCGGCATATAGAACGTGTATTCCGCTGAGGTCCGGGGTGGCGCCCAGGCAGGAGGGTGTCCCTGGCCCTTCAAGATCCGAGGATCATCGACTGGGCCAATGCAGCAGCGTGGCCTCTCGTGCGCCCCCTCCGTGGAGGAGTAGGACACAGAAGAGGCGGGACACCCGCAACAGGAGGAGGGACATCGGGGAGAAGAGCCGCTTCCAGCGCCGGAAGCGAGGTGGTGAGTCTCCTCCCCCGAGGGCGCAGAAAACGTGATGTTGTGTCCCCTCCTTTGTTTTCTGTTGTTTTTCTTTTCTCTCCCCGGGCGCGCTTTACACCAGGCCACGCGGGCCAATTATGAGCGGATGTGAGACTCTGACGGCCTGCCAGGCTGGTGTGTGAGAGCGCCCCACCCTCTGGTTAGTGCGCCGAAGCATGCATGTTACATGAAGCGATGAGGCACTGGAGACAGCGGGTGAGTCCCCTTTTAGGGCAAACATTCTTCTTTCAATGCCATATGTTTAGACTCCATGCTTCCCTGAGGGATGTTTCTTCTGCATAAGAGTGAAGTAATGTAACAGTTGGAGAAGTGGGCCTGTAGTTCCCCAGTAAAGGTGGCTAGAACGATGTTTGTATAAACACAGAGTGTTTATGTAGGCTGTGTGTTTGCTAGTGTAGCAACGGTAGTTTATAAGGCTGTTTCTCTTCTGGATATGTGTAATATGAGCAGTTGAGGCCACCGCACATGCCGCGGGCATAAACTGATGTATTTTTTCCTAGCAAACTTTTTTAGCTGTAGCCACCTCTGGGTAGCGTTGGCACCTCTGCTAGTGAAATATCTAGATGAATATGTGAGGTTAGGCTAGCGCCTTTTTAGGGCCTTTGTTTGTGGGATTATCAGACCGATGCTAGTGCATCAAGTTGGCCTAGGCTGTTGATGGGATGGCGGTGGCGTCTCGCGGTGGCATATCGCCCTGGCAGTTGCCCCGGGCTCCTGTCGGTAGTCCCGCAGGAGCTTTGTATCCCTATCCGGCCTCCCCGCAGTAGGGTCGTCCGGCCAATGCCCACCCCCCTTCTGCATTTGGGGGTTGTTATTAATGCAAAAAAGGATATGAATGAATGAATCGCGACTCAGCCAGTGGTCGTGGGGACGGGGTAGGCGTCTCTTCACGGTGCGCAGTTAGACTGGCTTTGCTAGCCCCACCCCCCAGAGCTAGTGTGGCCGCCACTTCTGGGCGGCCCCCCGGCTTGGTTCAGGGAATGGCCGGTTGTGCGTGTTCAATATCTTTCACTTCTTGCTCTGTGTCTTCTGCTTCACCTTTTAGGGCTCGGGTCGAGCTGTACTTTGCAGCCATCGGAAAGCATGGGTTGGTAGGATGCTCCCCTGGAGCCGAAACACTGTCACGGCTGACGCCCTTGCGCGGATGGCGGACCGCTGGACTCCTTGTACTCCTCTCGTTGTACTCCTCTCGCTTTAGAGGGTCCAAAGCGTTTTATGCTGAGTGCACTGCTGTGGGCATTGTGTTTTAGGTCCATGCTGGTAGGCACTGCCTGGGAGACTGCGCCGTCACAGAAGGCTTCTACGTGCCGCTGGGACGGACCGTCTATAGAAGGCCGACTGGCGGGGAGACGCCAGCCGAGGCAGTCCGGACAGTTAACTCTGGGTCAGGTGGTAGGCCTCAGTAGGCCTCCCTGTGGGTGAGTTCAGCTGCAGCAGAAACCTCGTCATAAGTAGGCCCCTTACGACCTCCCTGGGGATGAGTCCCCAGGTAGTGACTGGATATCCAGTCCTCATCAGCCAGCAGACAAGCCACTGTCAGCCCGACTTATGAGGGCTCGCTGAGTTTCAGCACGCCTCAGATGGCGTCCCCTGAGAGGGTGTCTAATAGGGAACTGCCATTCGGCAATAGGCCTCTCCAAGC
The DNA here is from genome assembly GCF_024679245.1 of Pseudorasbora parva. Lineage (NCBI taxonomy): Eukaryota > Metazoa > Chordata > Actinopteri > Cypriniformes > Gobionidae > Pseudorasbora > Pseudorasbora parva. Next base: position 1,035,217 of record NC_090182.1, read on the forward strand.
CGCCCTAAAAGACCGGACTGTACATAGGCATCAAACAGGCCTCCCTGGAGGCGAGCCCCAGGAACACAGCAATTCCTGACAGTTTGCACATTGGCTGGCAGGAAGTAGGCCGCTCCAGGCCGCCTGAGTGTGAGCCCCCGAGCCGGGATGCTCGGTAGGCCAGTGTATTATGCATGGGTGGCTTCTGGCGTTATGGCCTCATGGGCCCCCTGAGGAACCAGTAAAGCCAACTGCCTGCGGCTCTTAACAGCTAGCACTAACGGTGCCAGGTAGAGGCGCCTCCTGGCCTCCCTGGAGGGAAAACGGTTCCCTTGAGCGGGAACGTATAACTGGCTTTGTGCTGACAGCTAGCGGCTGCCCGCTGGTGGGTCCCGGCCGTGGCCGGTATAACTGAAGGGCGGGCTCATGCCCTGGCACGACGAGACTCCGTTTCTGCTGTGCAGTCCCTTCAGGACCGGGACTGGCTAGCCTACAGCATTGTTCACCTACCAGGCTGGCTTAAGAGCTCCCCTCATTGTGTAAATCTGTAAATCTGTGTAAAATGTGTAAATCTGTGGAGGGTATGATGAGTGAGAATGGGTTTAACAAGAAGGTTACTGAGTAAAAATCAGGGAATAGTGATTAAAATGGATGTTATGAACATGTTTGAGAAAGAAATGAATGAGAGGTGCTTTAATAAAGATGGTACATGTTTGTAGGCTGTAAACTAAAGAATGTTTATTTTTATAACAAGGATCTGACCTTTTTTTTATTTTATTTTTTATTATTATTATTTTTTTTTATTCTTATTATTGTCTTTACAACTGTTTTTAACTATGCTTGTTTTAAATTTTTATTCGTCCATATGGTACTCTTTTTTTTCTCATGCATTTGTTACCACTGTTTTAATTAATTTCTATGTAAAGCACTTTGAATTGCCATTGGGTGTGAAATGTGCTATACAAATAAACTTGCCTTGCCTTGCCATTGAGGGTCGTCTGCGAGCTTACGGCCGCTTGAGTCTGATCAGACGGGCAGGCCCCCCTCGGGGCCTCCCGGGTAGATCAGTCCATAGGCCTTTTTAGGCCTCCTGAGCACCCCTGTAATAAATGTGTTCAGTAGATCCTAGGATCGAGCAGAAGAGACTCCCCTCGATGGCAAGGGTAAGAAGCACTAAGCTGAGTACTGCTCTCCAGGATTCCCGTTTCCGAGTTCCGGTCTGAGGAGGACATTGCCAGTTTGCAGTCCCTCAGTCTGGATGCTCATGAGTAAGAGCGATGTCCGGAGGCTCTGTTTTGACAGACAGGGCTGGCCAAGCTTGGGTGTCCCACAGAACATGATGCTAGGTGAGGCCTCCCTGGTGGCATTCGGTGAAGGTTTTCCCGAATTAGTGACGGCTGGGGCGCCCTCGGGTCCCCTAGCCACATTCCCTTAAGGGACTCCTTCCTTCGAAGTAGTAGGTCCCAGGCCCTCGAGCAAGCCGAGAGTAGGAAACCTCAGATAAAACTTGTTAACGTTCTCTCTTAGGCATATAGCTTGGGCTATGACCGTAGGGGATGATGTCACTGGCAGCCTGTGTGGCTAGAGGGGGAGTGGTTCAGACTTTCTGCAAACTCTCATCCAGGCAGTTCTCACTGCCATTAAGGGGCGTGCACTCCCCTCAACATGGCGGCGTGGGTATATTGTTCCCCGTAGCGTCAGCTGATGCAGCGCGAGTTCCCTTTCGAAAGGGAACGTCCCCGGTTACGTATGTAACCTTAGTTCCCTGAGAACAGGGAACGAGACGCTGCGTCACATGGCCATACTTCAAGGTGTGCCTGCCCACAGTCCCTTCAGATGAAGCGGATAGCGTCATGTTGGCACGGTGCCCTTTTATACTTCCTTGTCGCACGGTGATGACATCACCAGCTGCCGACGGTCAGTAGGATTGTGATTTGATAGCGATTTCAGACACCTGTCACGCTGAAGGCGTTCCCCATAGCGTCAGCTGACGCTGCGTCTCGTTCCCTGTTCTCAGGGAACTAAGGTTACATACGTAACCGGGGACGTTTTTCTCTTCTTCACGGCAACAATTCTTAAGCTTACATGACTTAAGACAACAAAAGTTTTACCTCAGAATCCGATGCAATGTACTGACTCGTGTTAGTTTAGGTAGGCATGTGAGATGATAGATTAATACAGTTTGTGATTACACAGAACCATGATCAAAAATGTAATTTATGTAGGGATGTCACAAGTACCGGTACCAAGTAGGCTACATACTGAAATGTTAAAAATGTGAAGATAGCCTATCTGTATAGCATCGACTCACAAGTAGACTATATTTGGTCCCGCAGCTGCATTCAGTCGCGTCACGCAGGGCTGTTCAGCAGGGTTCATTTGCCCACTATTGCGGGTAATCAGTCAGATAATGGGTTCAAGGGAAGAGGGAATCAAGAAAGTGACCACTCCCAGGGTATGTGAATGGCTGAGAAACCCGTCAAAATAACCTGGGACTGGGACGGTGATTCAGCCCCAGTGTGGATGAAGGGGGTACTGCCTTTGGGGGGTCTCGGACTTCGGGACTCCTAGTGGGGTCAGGGCTGAATTACTGTCCAAGTCCCAGGTTATTTTGATGGGCTTCTCAGCCATTCACATACCCTGCGTCCAAGATCCCACTCCCCGATTAGCAATTGGATCTTGGGACTATCTAGAACAAGTAAAGGGCTTTTTAGTTTAATTCTTAAAATTTCCCACCTTCAGGGTGAGGTTCACGTGTCTTTTTGCAGTGAAATCTTTACTAATTTAAGTAAACCTATGATTACTTAAATCTAAGAACTTCTATTTAGTCATTTATATGTTAAGATGAACAATTACAGGACTAAAGCAACTTTTTTGTTTTAGAAAAAACATGTTAAAATCTATACATCAAATATAATTCAACAGACTTTTGATAAACGTTTAAATGTGAATCTCTCAATCATCTATGCATTGCATTGCATTATGTTTAACTACACTTAAAACTACAGAACTGAAACTGTTATGAAGTTTAGCTTTTACTTGTTTTTTTCTGGAGACAACTGATAATATACACCAACACAATATTAGAAATAATGTTGTTAATATGAGGTCTTATAATAATATTATGTCATAATGTTATGCCTGATCTGTGTATGTAATTTAAATAGTCTGTTATTCCCTGGATGAGACCAAAACATGACAAAATGTATTTGACTTACAGAGCTCTTCTGGAGGCTTTGATGACTGCCGATAATCTAATGAGACACTCGTCTGATTTCTTGAATTTCTGAAGCTCAAACTCCTCCAGCTCTTCCTCTGATGTCAACAACATAAAGGCCACAGCAGACCACTGGGCAGGTGAAAGGTCAGATGAGAGACTTCCTTTGCTAAGGTGGGTCTGAATCTCTTTCACCAGAGTTTGGTCGTTCAGTTCATTCAGACAGTAGAACAGATTGATGGATCTCTCTGCAGGCAGATTATCTCCTAATTTCTGTTTGATGTACTGAACTATTTCCTTGTTGCTCTGGTCATTGCTGTCTTGCTGAGTTATCAGTCCTCGTAAGAGTCGTCGATTGGACTGGAGCGACAGACCGAGGAGGAAGCGAAGGAAAAGGTCCAGGTGTCCATTGTCACTCTCGAGAGCCTTGTCCACTGCAGTCTTGAGTAAATCATTCATGGTTTCATTTGTGTTTTCCTGTTCTGTAGACTCAAGATCAAACACACTTGTCTTGTTGATGTCTAGAAACAGATGTGTATAAAGGGCTGCAATAAACTCTTGAACACTCAAGTGAACAAAGCAGTACATGGTGCCAAGAGTGATCCCTGTTTCCTCCTTAAAGATCTGGGTACACATGCCTGAGTACACTGATGCCTTATAGACGTCAATACCACAGGCTTCCAGGTCTGTGTCATAGAAGATCAGGTTGCTTCTTTCCAGCTGATGAAAGGCCAGTTTCCCCAGTGAAAGGATGGCGTCTTTATCCCAGGAAACATCTGGTGTGTATTCTCCATCATACTTATGGCGGCTCTGCAGGATCTGAAAGCGGAGAAAGTGTGTGTACATTTGTGTCAGAGTCTTGGGAGTGTCTTCAGTGTTTGATTCCTGCTGTGTTTTAGAGATCTCATTATCCTGAGTGTTTTTCACATCATTATTTCTCTTTTCCTCCAGAATGTTCTGGAGAACAGTGGCTGAAATCCAGCAGAAGACTGGGATGTGGCACATGATAAAGAGACTCTTTGATTTTTTAACATGATCAATGATTGTGTTGGCCTGATTCTGATCTGTGAATCTTTTTTTGAAGTACTCTTCCTTTTGTGCATCATTGAATCCTCGTATCTCTGTCAGCCGGTCGATACACTCAGGAGGAATCTTACTGGCAGCGGCTGGTCTGGTGGTGATCCAGATGCGAGCAGAAGGAAGCAGATTTCCCTTTATGAGGTTCGTCAGGAGAACATCCAGAGAGGCTGGTGCCGATACATCACGCAACGTCTCATTACAGTCAAACTTCAGAGGAAGGCGACATTCGTCCAATCCATCAAGGATGAAAAGGACTTTGAACTGATTCCTTCTTGTAAGGTTCAGTTCTTTTGTCTCTGGGAAAAATTGCATTATAAGGTCCATCAAACTTAGTTTTTCTTTCTCCTTTAAGTTGATCTCTCTGAATGGAAGAGGAAATATAAAGCTGATATCTTGATTCTCTTTTCCTTCAGCCCAGTCAAGAACAAACTTTTGCACAGAGACTGATTTTCCGATGCCAGCGACTCCTTTTGTCAGAACAGTTTGGATTTTCTTGTCTTGTTCAGATGCTTCAAACAAATGTGTGCATTCAATCTGTATCTCATGAGATTCATGACACCTGTTCATGACTTCCATCTGTCTTACCTCATGTTCAGTATTAACCTGTTCACTGCCACCCTGAGTGATATAGAGATCTGTGTAGATGTTATTCAGAAGTGTGGAGTCACCTTGCTTCGCAATTCCTTCAAACACACGTTGATACTTCTTCTTTAGGTCACACTTTAGCTGATGAATGAAGAACAGTTCATCTAAACACAGGAACAGAAAACAGATAGTTTTAATCTTCTCTCCTGCATTTATAAGTGTCAATCTGACAGATGACCATGAGTCTCTTACCTTCTAGAGAATCAGCAGCTTCATCTTGCTTCATCTCTCTCAGGTAATGTAGTGTGAGATCAAGAGCTGCTGCTTTGAGACTGCATCTATTCTCATTAAAGTCATTCACAAAGGATTCTGTGTTCTCTTTTTGTAATATTTTCTTAAACTTTTCCAGTTCTTGCTTCAGAAATATGATTATTTTGCTCTCAAGATCCTACAAACAAAGCAAGAAAAATAAGCGACAACAATTTAACCAGATCCACATCCATATTTGATCAAAAATATTAATTCAGCAATTTAAGAAAACAGTTAAAAACCAAACATGTTAATTAATGTTTTCTGTAGTCTGTCTTGCTGTCATTTAGTTTTCCGTTTGTTCAGGCTTGCCGCTTTTTCATTGAGTTTATTCCTGTCACGTCAGGGGTAGTGAAAAATGTGCGAGGACTTAAGTGCAGATAAATTAAGGTTTATTTACAAAACAAAACAAACTCAAAACAACAACCCACAAGGGGGAAAAACATAACATAATTAAAAAACAACAAACAGCTACTTCAAATCAGAACATACTGGAGGAGAACAGGGAAACAAGAGACGTAGAAACGACAAAGATCTGACAAAGACTGACAAAAACAAGGAGCTTATAAAGGGAGGAAATCAAAAGGGAACAGGTGGGAGAAATCAAACACTAATCAGATAACAAGGGGGAGGGATCAGACAATGACAGGAGCACATGCTCAACATACAAAACCCACATGTGCACACAAGACAGGACAGGCATGTGACATTACCCCCTCCTTACGGAGTAGCTACCAGATGCTCCACTAGGGACGGGAGGGACAGACCAGGGCGGGGCAGGAGGGGCAGACCAGGGTGGGGTGGGAAGAACAGACAAGAAAGGAACAGACAAGGGTGGGGTAAACCAGAGAGGAACGGAGAAAAAATATTTCAGGCGGCCAAGATGGCCTGCAGAGACAATCCACGGGCGCACGATCCACCGGCACAGCGATCACCAGAACACAATCCACCAGAACACGATCCACCAGCAAAGGGACCAACGAAACTGGGACCACCGGAACACGATCCACTGGAACCACCAGAACTGGGACCCCCGGAATACGACCCACCAGAACACGATCCACCGGCACAGGGACCACCACAATGTAATCCACCGGAGCTTTTCTCCTCCTTCTCCGTTTCTGGACCGTCAAACTCAGGACCTTTGGGGCAGGGATCATCGGAGCAGGGACCACCGGAACACGGATCACCGGAGCTGGGACCATGGAAGGACTGGGGCCCAGGCAGTTAATGAATTCCCAGGACCCCAGACTCCCCATTCTCTTCATCACCTCTGGACAGAGGCGCATGTTGAGGCAGAGATTAAAAGTCTCCTTCCACTCTGCCTCGTTGAGATTAAAATGGTCCACCTCCATGAGGAACAGACTTGCAAACTGTCGTACATCTGTCCCCTGTTGACGGATGTACTTAGTGTTTAGGTGTCGCATCACCTTAAGCCTTTTCTCAAACTCCATCGGGGAAAACGCAATCATAAAAAAAAGTCCTGCTGAGTCCTCAAGTGGTCGGATCGTTATGTCATGTCAGGGGTAGTGAAAAAGGTGCGGACTCATTTGCAGATTAAATGAAGGTTTATTTACAAAATAAAACAAACTCAAAACAACAACCCACATGGGGGGAAAACATAACATAATTCAAAATCATCAAACAACAACTTCAAAACATAACATACCGGAGGAGACCAGGGAAACAAGAGACGTAGACACGACAACAATCCAACGAAGACTGACAAACACAAGGAGCATATAAAGGGAGGAAATCAAGAGGGAACAGGTGGGAGAAATCAAACACTAATCAGATAACAAGGGGGAGGGATCAGACAATGACAGGAGCACATGCTCAACATAACTAAACCCACATGTGCACACAAGACAGGACAGGCATGTGACAATTCCATCACATGTGTCCTGTTAATTAGGAATGTCTATCACCTGTGTCTTGTCAATTACCTTGTTTGACCCTGTGTATTTAGTTCTCAGTTTACCCTCAGTGTTTGTCTTTTGACGTTCATGTTAACTGGTGGTCCTGAGTGTTTTCTGCAAGTTAGTTTATTAAAGGGGCGGCAGTGGCTCAATGGTTCATGTAGGTTGTCTACAAACCGAAAGGTTGGTGGTTCAATCCCCGGTTCCACCTGACCAAGTGTCGAAGTGTCCATGAGCAAGACACCTAACCCCAGCTGCTCCCGACGAGCTGGATGGCGCCTTACATGGCTGACATCGCCGTCGGTGTATGAATGGGTGAATGTGAGGCAAAAATGTAAAGCGCTTTGGATAAAAGCGCTATATAAATGCAGTCCATTAAAGATTCATGTTCCAAGTTCTCTTTTGAGAGTTTCATCTACACCATGTTTGTAACAGATTGACGGACCAAAACCGTCAATCTGTTTTTTTTTTTTTTGTTTGTTTTTGCTGCGTTCTCTTCTTTGTTTTGTTTGAGTTTCCCCCGTCTTCCCGCTCCTTCCCGAAGTCCAGCTTCTCTGCTTGGAGCAGGGAGACCACCCGCTGAAAGCACACACCCGGAATTTCCTACAGCTCGCCTTACCCGTTTCCCAGACTGCTCTCTCTGTATTTTCTACCACACTGGCCTGAGTGAGTGGTCAAAGGCACGAGTTCCAGTGGGCAGTCCAATGGAAGATTTCACTGCCTTCATGGAGTGGGTACTGGTAAACAACAGCTCGCCATTCACCTTCGGCCCCGCTGAAGAGGACAGCAGTACCAGTCCCACTCCACCACTGCCAGAGACCAGCCATCCACCACCAACCACGACTGGCACGAGGGAGTTGCCTGTGCCCATCGCAGACTGTGGAGACCGGTCTGCTGCAATCGACCCTGAACCCAGGCAGAGGTTGAGAGGAGCACGGACCACAGCGAGGGTCTGACCAAGTGCATGAGACGGCAACATCATCCATCATGGAGGGAGTCCTCTTGGAGCTTGAGGGCTGGGAAAGGAGCCTCGCCTACCACCCCGCCATGGTGGAAGCTACGAGGACCTCTAGCAGCTATTATGTTGAGCTTAAGGACATTTTTGTGGAAAATTAAAAAAAAAAACTTTTGTGGACTTTTTTTTGGAGAGCTTGTACCCAGTCCCCCTGTATCTCCTGTGATCATCAAATCTCCAGCGCCCCCTGTATCTCCAGAGGCTTCAGAACTCCAACCTACCCTCCCTCTCCCACCTCCTCAGTCACACAGTTCCTCAGCCCTGGCTACACTGCTTCCCTTCAGCCCTTCTGCTCCGCCCACATGCAGTGTGGTCTCACCGCATGTCCTCAGTCTAGTAGTTTCGCCCAACACACAGGATCCCCTGTCGTTGCAGCCAGTCTACTCACCCTACACTCCACCGCGGCCATTTGACACTTCGGCTACGAATTCCCTCCCTTGGCTCCACCAGACACCCTTGGCCATATGGCTTCCCGAGCTCCCTAGTCTCTCCGGCTCCACCTTGGTCAGCCGTCACCCTTCCTGCACGTTTGGCTGCTCCTTCCCCTCTGCTCTGCCTTCATCCTCTGTCCCACCAGCTCAGCCTCTGTCCTGCGGTCATCCGGCTCCACCTCGGATGCTCGTCGCTGCGGCTCCACCTCGGATGCTCGTCGCTGCAGCTCCACCTAGGTCTCCTGGGCCTCCTCCAGTGTCTCCATCTGTGGCTGCTACCTCGTCGGTCATCCCCAGGGTGTCTCCCACCGAATTGTCAACCCCATGGCTCCTCCCTTCTTTGACTCAACCCTGGGGCCTCATCCTGGCTGGTCTTTGTTCCATCTGGCTCATGCTCTAAGCTTCCCTTTGGCTCCTCCCTCCTTCCACAACCCCCCCACCCCACCCCCCAATGATGGAATGTCATTGGGTTCATTACATCACCTTTGTCTTATCAATTACCTCGTTTGACCCTTTGTATTTAGTTCTGATTCCCCTCAGTGTTTTTCCATCGACACTCAGGAACACCAGTTAACATGAATGTTTTCTGTTAGTTAATTAAAGATTCCTGTTGCCTTCGCTTATAGTTCTCCTTCGACTATTGTGAGTTTCATCTACACCACGTTTGTAACAGTTAATAAGGCACCATTTTTAACACACAAAAAGTACAAAAACTATATTTTTGTAAGTATTTAATGGGTTCTTAAAGTTTGTACACTGTTACTTGCACAAGAAATGTTAAGTAGCCTATTTGTAAATAATAAACATGTATGACAATGTGTTTTCCTACCTGGAATATCATGTGGAGATTGTCTTTGAAACTCCTGTGGGTCTGAACATCTGAATTTAATGTCTCACATTGAAGCCTGTTAGCCAGTAAAATAAAATACTTCATGTAATGTCCAAGCAAAATATTATTAATCATTTTTACAGAAAGCGGGTTTGTTGTTAAAGTATAGAATCTATTAAGTATTAATATATAGGCAAGACAAGTTTATTTGTATAGCACATTTCATACCCAATGGCAAATCAAAGGGTTTTACATAGAAATTAATTAAAATAGGTGTAACATATGCATGAGACAAAAGAATACCATGTGGACGAACAAAAAATAGAAACAAGCATAGGTAAAACAGATGTAAAGAAAATTAAAATTAAAATAATAATAATAATAATAATAATAATAATAATAATAATAATAATAAAATAAAATGGTTAGTCGACCAACAATCAAACCTTATTGTCAAACTTACTATTTTCATCAAACCCAGTTTTCACTCATCATATTTAACTCAAATGAACATATAAAATAACAATAACCAAAGATAAGAACAAAGGTAAGCTAAAACAATTATAAAAATAATAAAGAGATGAGATAGGGTGTGATCAGTCTGACGTACAGTGCTCAGAGCTCATTCAGTAAATGCACAGCTAAGCAGATGTGTTTTGAGTCTGGATTTGAATGTGGCTATTGGTGGAGCACATGTGATCTGTTCAGGAAGCTGGCTCCAACTACGGCTGACATAATAGCTAAAAGCAGACTCTCCTTGCTTTGAGTTAACTCTTGGAATTTCTAACTGACTTGATCCTGGTGACCTGAGGACTGGTGTGATATGATCATATTTTCTGGTTCTGCTCAGAATCCTGGCAGCAGCGTTCTGTATGGTCTTTTTGGGAAGGCCGGTGAGAAGGCCATTACAATAGTCCACCCTACTGGTGATGAAAGCGTGAACCAGTTTCTCTAAGTCTTGCCTGGGAACAAAACATTTAATTCTGGCAATATGTTTCAGATGATAGTAATCTGATTTAGTTATTGCTTTGACATGACTACTGAAACTCAGGTCTGGACTCCAAAATCACTCCAAGATTCCTGACTTGATTTTTTGTTATCAGACCTTTAGCCTCAAGATATGCGTTCACCTTGAGAATTTCATCTTTGTTTCCAAATGTATTAATTTCAGTTTTGTCTTTGTTTAACTGAAGATAGTTTTGGCACATCCAGTTGTTAACTTCATCAATGCATTTGCACAGGGAGTCAATGGGGCTGTAGTCATTAGGTGACAGTGCTAAGTAGAGCTGGGTATCGTCAGCGTAGCTGTGGTAAGCAATTTTTTTCTTTTTCATTATTTGGCTGAGTGGCAGCATATACAGGTTAAACAGGAGTGGTGCAAGAATTGACCCTTGTGGGACTCCGCATGTCATGGACGTCCACTCAGACTTATGGGGCCCTACCTTTCACCCAGCGCAATTGACTTTGTACACCGACGCATGTGTCATTCCTATTTTGCACCCGCGTAAAGCGCGCTTTTCCCTCCACAGAAGCACGTTGCTAAACTAGTGAATGAACTTGCGCTCCCTGGGCGGTTCAGCGCAAAAAAGGAGGCGTGTTCCGGCGCAAACAATCCCTGGTGCTATTTTGCTGTTCCATTAAACAATTGCGCCACTGACCAGAAAAAACCTGGTCTAAAGTCAGCGGCGCGTTGCGCGTTGTTTATTATGCTATTTTAAGGGCGCATGCTTGACCATAATGTATAGCGTGCACAACGCGCATACACTTTGCTCATGTAATCTACACAGATGCAACAGTTATTTTTGCAAATCATAAATTGTTACACTAAAAAAATATTAACATATGAGATGACGGAAATCATTGTGGTGTGCCACGAAGATGTGAAAAAATAGGCATAAATCTAGCTTACAAATTATTCAATTGTAGTAATTAATAATCAGACCTGTTTGCCCATTAGTGGCAAGACATATATGTATATAAGGACATCTGACAAATTGGTTTGTCCGTCAAGACCCAGGAAAAAAAAAAAAATCGACTGAAAAACTGTTTAACCGACGCTATTTTGGGTGGGTTTCTCCCATCCCCATACAACACAACTTCTCTGTCTTTCACTGCTCTTACTAGAAAATCAGTCTCCTCAGCTGTGAACCGCTCCTGGCGTGCGCACGGTAAATACGCCATAATAATAGCAATCCATAATGGAACTTGCGCACCTGCTTTTAAAGGGAATGTTGGATGACGCTCTGATTGGTTTATTCACGTTACGCCCAAACCACACCTATGAATAATGAAGCTACTTCAGACCAGCCCATTTTAGATTTGCGCCGGGCGCAAGAGCCATTTATCCCGCCGGGAAAATAGCAACAGCGTCGAGACCCGCCCACAAAGTTACTTGCGCTTCGCACTTTGACACTTGCGTTTCAGATCGTTAAAATATATACTCACATAATAACCTCTCCCTTCTAAGTATGATCTGAACCATCTGAGGACCATCCCAGAAAGCCCAACCCAGTTTTCCAGCCTGTCAAGAAGTATGTTGTGGTCAACAGTGTCGAATGCAGCACTGAGGTCCAGTAGAACCAGAATTAATGTTTTGCCTAAATCTATATTTAAGCGAATATCATTTATAATCTTTATGAGTGCTGTCTCTTTGCTATGATGTAGCTGTGATATAGTGACTACTGCATTGACAATTGGTATTTTAATATGTTGTGCAGCAGTAATATATCAGAGCACCACAATTCAGTGGTATTACAAAAAATATAATTATAATTTAAATAATTTCCATAATTTTGCTGATTGTAAATTTTAACGATACAGTTTAATGATAAATATTTGCTGAAATATTTTCTAGCAGTCAAGTGTGACCAACAATAAGAGACACATGAAATACCTTTTGTTAGTTTTTCTCTCACTGAAGGTTGGTGGTTCACCTTTTGAGCGGTCACTCTTCAGAGACACAGAGCTGGACACATGTGAGCCTGATCTTGCACTAATGACACAAAGCAGAAAGATAAAACACGTCACTACAGGACATACTTCAGACTAATTTGAAAGGGTTTCATGTTGCAAATAGTAATTAAATGTAGTATAGCCATACTTTTGTCCATCTGTGACTAAAGATGAATGGAAGGACATGTTCATGTCCGGTTGTAAGATCTATAATTCATGGTGAATTTGTGTGTCCTTGTAATTGTATTAGTGTTGTCACGATATTAAAATTATGACTTTGATACAATACCAGATTAAAATACCTCGATATCGATACTAAATCAATACCGTGGTAAAAAAAAAAAGTTCTGTTGTCATATTATTTATATCAGGGGTTTTCAAACCATTCCTGGAGCCTCCCCAGCACTGCACATTTTGGATATCTTCCTTATTGGACACACCCAGCTCAGGTCATGGAGAACTAAACTAATCAGCTGATGAGTTAATACAGCTGTATTAAATAAGACACTCGTCCAACATATGCAGCCCCCTAAGAAATGCATCTCAATAGATATGTTTACTTTTTCAATCCGATTTCAGATTCTTAAAGGGTTAGGCTTCTGTATAGTAAAAGGCGCTGCATATGATGGATGGGTGTCTTATTTAACACAGCTGTATTAACTCATCAGCTGATTAGTTTAGTACTCCATGACCTGAGCTGGGTGTGTCTAATAAGGGAGACACCCAAAATGTGCAGTGCTGGGGAGGCTCCAGGAATGATTTGAAAACCCCTGATATAAATAATATGACAACAGAACTTATTATTCACTGTTTTATTTTTTTACTAAAAATTAACGTGGCCAGCATGTTCCTTAGGGTTGGGTATCATTTTGATTTGAATGATTATGATTCCGATTCTTACTTTCAATTTCGGTTCTTTTTGGTTCTCGATTCCTATTCTTTGAGGGGTGGAGTCAAAACATGTCACATCGATATTCAATGCTATTTTTGATACCACAGGGAGAGAAAAAAAACGCTGCATATACTGTCAAATAGATATTTTTAATATAATATTTTTGTGTCCCTCTATTGAATGTCTAGGCAATCAAAAATGTATTGTGAAGAGATTACTTTATATGATAAAGCTTTTTTTCTCATATATAAACATTGATCAATTACTATTAAAATTATCTAACAAATATTTGCTAACAATTACCCCGTTTTTTACAACGGGGTAATTGTGTTGCAATAGCTTACACACAGCACAAGGAAGCTTGATTTCGAATGGTAAATTGAATTTAAAAAGACGAGTAAACAGTAATAAAATAAGAACAAATAAACTGATTACAAACAATAGCACAAATAAATACAATAGAATAAAAGATACAAATAAAATAGACAGCTTTATTTTTTCAGGTAGGTCTAACAATCAGGTAAGAAACTGAAAAAAAATGCAAAGTAATTTTTAAAACTACATTGGATAATGTTCTTTGTAAAAAATTAAATAGTCTACAGATGAAACCATTAAAGAGCGCAGCATCGCGCAGCATCGGAGAGCGCAGCTGGTATCGATACACTCTAAAAATGGCTGGGTTAAAAACAACCCAATTGACAACTCAGCGCTGGGTAAATATTGGACAGAACACATGCTGGTAAAAATGTAGTCCATTTTTACCATTAATGAATTTGCTATTCTGGGTTATTCCTGCTCGGTTGTTCTTAAAATTTCTCCTGTGCATTAGCCTACTGTAAAGCTAGACAATCATTTTTATTGCTTGACAAATATTGCAACACACAAATGTGTTAAAATTGGAAACAATGACAACTACAAACCTAATATATTCTGTCAATTTATTCACGTTTAAATCAAACTTTTATTTTGACGGGTTGCCGTGACCTTTGAGTGTCTGTGTTCATGATATGACAGTTTTCTCAAATGAAACGTCTCGGTTACGTATGTAACCCTCGTTCCCTGAGGAGGGAACGGAGACGTAACGTCAGTGACTGACGAATGGGGGTTTCGCCTAGAAGCCTATCATCTTCGAGATCTTAGAAAACGCCCAATTGCAGTGCCAATGCCATGGGCATGCGAGATTTGCATGCGTAACTCCGCCTACCCACATGGGTATATAAGGAAGTAGCTGGCATGTATCGCATTATGTTTACCTGCTGAGGAGCCAAGACTGAACTCTCGGCCGTCCCAGCGGTACAGCGGATGTGGCAGCGGGACGTTACGTCTCCGTTCCCTCCTCAGGGAACGAGGGTTACATACGTAACCGAGACATTCCCTTTCGTTCAGTCACTTCAACGTAACGTCAGTGACTGACGAATGGGGTCCCAATGTAATCACCCAACTCGGCTGTCTTCCAGTGCCCTGCGCAAGCGTGAGAGCCCTGATGAAAGTTAGGACGGTCGAAGGCCTCTACTTAACGCAGGAATACCAAGGTATACTGGGAGGCATATTCCAGTAGGAGATATGCGCCAAGATGCCTACCCGTAGAAAGGACTTAAGGAAACACGTATGACCCGAGAGGCTGCATATGGAAGATCACTGGGGTACTAGCCGCAGGTGGATTTTTAACCCCAGGGGGTGGCAAGGTTGCCAAGGGAATACACCCGCTCAGGAAGGCTTACGGTGGAAATACACATGTGGGGGTCGCCGGAGGGGAACCATGCACATGGGGCACCTGGCCAGACACGAGTGTCTGGGCTAAGGGCAGACTTACTGGCGTCGGCGTCGTCAGTGCTGGAGGAGCTCAGGGCTCTCGGGGAGCTCACCTGAGAAGAATATCGCACGTATCCAGTCCGTGGAGTGGAATGGCGAGCAAGCGAAGACACCTGAGCCAATCCATTACCGGCTACTTGTAGAGGCGAGTACATAGTCGGATACAGGCTCCACTCGGAGATTATAGGATCTGGCGAATGTGTTTGGTGTCACCCAGCCTGCAGCTCTGCAGATGTCTGTCAGCGGAGCGCCATGCGCTAAAGCCCAAGAGGAGGCCACACTCCGAGTGGAGTGGGCCCTGACCCCAAGGGGACATGGACGCCCCTGCTGCTGGTAAGCCAAAACAATGGTGTCCACTTTGTGAGACCAGTGAAACAGCCTTTGCCTTGAGAGAGCCTTCCCTTCAGCTTCCCACCGTAACAGACAAGAGCTGGTCTGAGGTCCTGAACACTGCGTCCTGTCTACGTAAGCGCGAAGGGCGCGTACTGGACAGAGCAGTGCCAAGGCTGGGTCTGCCTCCTCCAAAGGCAGCGCTTGCAGGTTCACCACCTGGTCTCTGAACGGAGTGGTGGGAACCTTGGGCACATATCCAGGCCGGGGTCTCAGGTTCACAAGAGAGTCAGCCGGCCCGAATTCCAGGCACGCTTCGTCAACCGAAAATGCCTGCAGGACCCCTACCCTCTTGATGGAGGCCAATGCGGTCAGGAGCGCTGTCTTCATAGACAAGAACTTAACATCTACTGACCGCAAAGGCACAAAGGGGCCCTCTGCAGAGCACTTAGAACTACTGAGAGGTTCCAAGAGGGTACGAGAGGAGCGCGAGGAGGATGTAGTCTCCTCGCACCCCTCAGGAACCTGATGACCAGGTCGTGCTTACTTACCAGTTTACCATCCAAGAGGTCATGGTAAGCGGCGATAGCTGCCACATAAACCTTCAGGGTGGAAGACGACAGCCTTCGATCCAACCCTTCTTGGAGAAATTAGAGCACAGACCCGATTGGACATTTCCAGTGGTCTTCTTGGCGGGAAGAACACCAACTGACGAAGAGGTTCCACTTCAACGCATAGGCCTGTCTCGTGGACTCGGCCTGAGCGGAAGTGATGGTAGCCACCACCGTAGGTGGTAGGGTACTCAAACCTGCCGCGTCCCGTCCAGGAGCCACACGTGGAGGTTCCAAAGATCAGGACGCGGGTGCCACAGGGTGCCCCGTCTCTGAGAGAGTAGATCCTGTCTCAGAGGAATTGGCCAGGGAGGGGCTGTCGGAAAGAGTACTAGTTCTGGGAACCAGGTCCGGCCGTGCCAGTACGGGGCGACCAAAGTGACCTGCTCCTTGTCCTCCCTGACCTTGCACAAAACACGTACAAGAAGGCTCACTGGGGGAAACGCATACTTGCGTAGGCCCTGCGGCCAGCTGTGCGCCAGTGCATCCGTGCCGAGCGTGCCCTCGGTCAGGGAATAGTACAGGCTGCAATGGGACGAGTCCTGGGAGGCAACAGATCTACCTGTGCGTCCCCGAACTGATCCCAGATCAGCTGGACCGACTGGGGATGGAGTCTCCACTCCCCGGGGATTGGCTGAATCCGTGAGAGCTCGTCGGCTGCACGGTTCAGGATCCCCGGGATATGGACAGCACGAAGGGACCTCTGGCGCTTTTGACTCCATAAAACGAGATGGCGGGCGAGTTGGGACATGCGGAGGGAGCGTAGACCGCACTGGTGGTTGATGTACGCTACTACGGCCGTGTTGTCCGCCTGACTAGAACGTGTTGACCCTTCAGCAACGCTAGGAAGCGGTGCAGGGCGAACCCTACTGCCAGCAACTCGAGGCAATTGATATGCAGACGGCGCTGGCTCTCTGTCTGGGAGCCGGCGGCTGCATGTCCATTGCACATGGCACCCCAACTCGTGGTGGATGCATCTGTTGATACAACAACATGCCTGGAAACTCGTTCTAAGGGCACACCTGCCCGTAGAAAGCTGAGGTTCGACCACTGGGTGAGTGTCTGTCTGCAGGCCAGAGTCACTGGGATCCGGAGCGTGCCAGACTGCCATGCCCATCTCGGGACTTGATCGCGAAGCCAGTGCTGAAGCGGTCTCATATGAAGCAATCCGAGAGGCGTCACCACGGCTGCAGATGCTATATGCCCCAGGAGCCTCTGAAACAGTTTCAGTGGAACCGCACTCTTGCTCTCTAACTGACGGAGACAAGTCAGCAGTGACTGCGCGCGCTCACCGGTAAGCTGCGCGCACATGGCGACCGAGTCGATCTCCATACCGAGAAAAGAGATCCTCTGCACTGGGCAGAGTTTGCTCTTCTCCCAGTTGACCCGAAGGCCCAGACGAGCTAAGTGGTGGAGAACCAGGTCTCTGTGTTCGCACACCCAGTCCCGAGAGTGGCCCAGTATGAGCCAGTCGTCGAGATAGTTCAGGATGCAAACCCCTTGTTGCCTGAGTGGCGCAAGGGCTGCCTCGGCAATCTTCGTGAAGACGCGAGGGGACAGAGCTAGCCCGAATGGTAGTATGGCATACTGATATGCCCGCCCTTCGAATGCAAACCATAGGAACGGTCTGTGTCGCGGAAGGATGGACACATGGAAGTACGCGTCCTTCAGGTCGATCGCTGCAAACCAATCGCATGGACGAACGCATTCGAAAAGGCGTTTCGCAGTCATAATCCTGAACGGAAGCCTGTAAAGGGATCGGTTCAGGACACGAAGGTCCAGGATCGGCCGTAACCCACCGGATTTCTTCGGTACAATGAAGTAAGGGCTGTAGAAGCCGGACTTCATCTCGGCTGGAGGGATGAGCTCGACCGCGCACTTCGTCAGTAGGGTCGCGATCTCTGCACGCATTACTGGGGCATTGGACCCCACCATGGTGTACCGGACACCCCGGAAGCGGGGAGGAGCTCGCGCGAACTGAATCGCATAGCCAAGCCGGATGGTCCGCGCGACCCAGCGGGACAGTCCTGGCAGCTGTAGCCATGCTCCCAGGGAGTGTACCAACGGGGTCATACGGAGCACCGGCATACCCTCGGTGGGGCAGCGAGGCAGTGTTACCAGCCCGGACTCGGGTGCCATAGCGGCCCGGTGTCAGGGCGGCGGTAACAACTGCGCCCTGACAGAGGAGACCAGGGAAGGACTCGCGTTCCACTGGGGTCTGCTCTGAGAGGGGGCTGGCGACAGAGAGGGACGAGAGCAGCGTGGCCCGGGGCGGCGCACACTGCCGTCACTGGTCTCTGGGTGCTCAGGGATGGGTTAATCAGTTCTTTCTTTACAAAGGGTGCAGCTGACCCGTGGGCCAACAGCTGGACAAAGGATTCTCCCCCGGCCCTCCACCGGGGGAAGGGGTGGACCTGCCACCGTCCCCTGAAAAGAACTGCCCATCCCAGAGCTGTCCACGTCCGGAGCGCCGCTTAGCCTAGTGTTCAGCAGGCTGCGGGGCTGGCGCGGACTGGGACAGCTTCCTGCAGCGCGCTCCGCGGCGTGGCCAGGGTGAAGGCTGCTGCTGTGGCCACGCGGGAGGGGGTCGCAGGAGGTCGCCCTGGCGGCGAGGAGGCTGAGGCAACTGTGCCAGCGGCGCTTAGGTGCAGCAGCGGGCCGCCGGGGCAGATGGCCTCAGTCTGCCTCTGGGGACGGCCAAGAACTGTTGGGCGCAGTCCTCGACCGTGCCACCGATAAGGCCAGCCAGGGATATGGGCGAGCTGAGGAGACGGGCTCACTCAGCCTTCCCACATCGACCAAGTAAGGCCAATTGTCTTTCCCGGACCACAGCTGTGGACATCTCCTGACCCAGGGGGTCGTGTGGTCACCTACGCCGCGCTGGGCGGGATCGGTGGCGGCACGCAGCTCGTAAGCCCTGGATCATCTCTGTCCTCGTGCATACGCATCGGGCGGCAGCTCACCCCATAGCACTCCTCATGCATCTCAGGAGCGAAATGGCATTGGGGGCGGGGCCCGCAGCTGTCGGGTGCCACCTCCAAAAACCAATCGCCCAACCGCGAGCACTCGTGACAGGGTGGAGATTCACACCAGCCCGAGGCTCGCGGCTGCCCGAGATAACATGGCTGTCAACTCTAGATCAGATTCTACAGTGCTACCACACCCGGAGGCGAAGCATAGCCGAATCGTCATCCCCAAAGGACTCTAGCCCACCTTGAGATGCGGCAATCGACCTCTCGCCGCTATCTGGAGTATGAATGAAACGAACGGGGCGTCAGCAGACGGTCCCGCTGCTTCAGTCCAACACTCGCTGGAAGCGATGTGCAAGAGGGCGGGAGTGGCCCGAGGAATGATCGTCGGGGTTCTTAATACCACAGCACCGCCCTCAGGTCACCCTGGCCACCAGCCAAAGTACCATCTCTCTCTGAGATGGTAGATCGGGGTGTGGCAGAGGGGACTCTCTCTCTTTACAGAGATCATTGAGTCTCGACCACAACATCGCAATGGTCATGTTCCCGCAGAGGGAACACAGCACATCCACAAACACTGTCCGAACGTGCTGGGCCCAAACACGTCGAGCAGTGAATGCGTCCCAAAGACAGCAACAGAAATTGACCACACCCGGAAGTGCGCGGGCAAACCATCTTGAAAAAAACGTGCCACATGCAAGCTCTTTTTGTGAGAGGAAGCTCTGCAGAGTGCCGAAGCGCCCAGGGAAAACACACACAGCTGTTGCAGATCACTGCACAGATCAGCAGGCAGGCAATGTGAGATCGCTGGAACGCACCGTACACCAACACGCTGGAGAACCGCTCATCTTGAAGACTGAAGAGAGGACTTCAGATTTCAGGCTTGCAGGAGTGAAGAAATGCTCTTGGCTCCGAAGCAGAAACATAATGCGATACATGCCAGCTACTTCCTTATATACCCATGTGGGTAGGCGGATTTACGCATGCAAATCCCGCATGCCCATGGCATTGTCACTGCCATTGGGCGTTTTCTAAGATCTCGAAGATGATTGGCTTCTAGGCGAAACCCCCATTCGTCAGTCACTGACGTTACGTCGGAGTGACTGAACGAAAGGGAACGGTAAATTCTCATGTCCTCAGTGACACGGCAGCATAGATATCCATAATAAAGGCTAGATGTTTTACGGCGGAGTCACCATCGGCATCACCGGCGGCCATCTTGTCACAGGCAAGCTTTCTGTCGGGCTCTGTGGAACCTGATGTAAGATGAGTGATCTGTACGAACATAAATACTCTTATCTCGCTGAAATCTTGACGGATTTACAAATGGTTCGGTTTCTTACAAACGTTATTAACATGGCTACAAATCTGGGTGCTTTAACACGTTGAAATTGCAGCTTTTCGTTTCAATAAACAACTTAATCGTGCAGCTTGTGTATGACGGCTATAACTTACGTGCACGTTATCAAGGCTGAGACCACAATCGAGCTGTTCAATTATATAGGTTTTATTATGACAACCAATATATATATATATATATATATATATATATATATATATATAATTTCTCATGTTGCCATTCGGTACACAGTTGTTTACATATATTGATTTAATATAAATACCTTTTTTATTGCACCTATCTGTTCTGTTCAATGTTACTTTCATCAGTTTTTCACTGATGACGTGTCCAAGTAGCACCAGAAGGTGTATTCAAACTCTATCCTATCTGGCACAGCCAGTGACCTCCAGGAAAGTCTGGATGACATCCACGAATAGAGTGGTGACGGCTGGAGAGACAGCAGACAGCTCGGAAAGACGGCAACCGGGGCAGGGAGGGCTAGCCCCCCGACCTGCAGCTCCTGAGAGGGAGCACCCACAACAAGCTACGAAGAACCCCACAGAAATATACCCCCAGGGATACCCGAGAGGGGGGGAGAATGAGCATCCCAATCAGACGTAATTACCGGTAATGACCCAAGCAAATGGACAACGGAATACGAGCGCAGTCTGTATTTGTGGCAAGGTCTGCAAAAACCTGAAGGGCCTGAAGATCCACCAGGCAAAGATGGCCTGTCTCAGGAGGGATCAAGTGAAGCTACGCTCAGGTACAGCAGCTGGGGCAGCAGTTACTGTCGCGCCGGCGGCTGAACCTGGTGAGACGGAGGAGGATCCGGGTCCGGAATCTCCCCACAGTACCTGGAACCTCCAAGCTACACAAATCCCCCCACCAAGCAGGAAATCGGAACATCGCAGGGTGAAGTGGCCTGCCGCAAATAATAAGGAGTGGCTTAAGTTGGACGAGGATGTAGACAAGTGTCTGGAATCCATCTCAAAGGGCAGTGTCGACCAGAAACTTCAGACCATGTGTACCATCATAATGAACATGGGGGTAGAGCGGTTTGGTGTCCAGGAAAAAAGAGGAGATAGGAATCCAGCGAAGCTCAACAGGCGAGAAGCCATGATCAGTCAGCTGAGACAAGAACTAAAATCCCTGAGACGTCAGTTCAAGATGGCCAAGGAAGAGGAAAGGACTGCCTTGTCAGAACTCACAAACATCATAAGGAAGAGACTCATCTCACTGAGGAGAGCGGAACGGCACCGAAGGAAGGGCAAGGAAAGGGCTCGGAAACGTAGTGTGTTCATTGGCAATCCCTTCAGCTTTATCAAGGAACTACTGGGTCAGAAGCGAAGTGGCCACCTCACTCTCCCGGTAGAGGAGATTGACAACCATTTCCACACCACTTTTAGTGACACCTTGAGGGACCATGACCTTGAACCTTGCAGGGATTTGGTGGCGCCACCTGAACCAGGGATCCAATTTGACAGTGCTGAACCCACGCTGAAAGAGGTGAAAGAAGCCTTTAGAGCGGCAAGATCCAGCTCTGCTCCCGGTCCCAGCGGGATCCCCTATAAGGTCTACAAGCAGTGCCCGCAGCTCCTCAGACGTCTCTGGAAGATCCTGAAGGTGATCTGGCGGAGAGGGAAAGTCGCTGCGCACTGGAGGTATGCTGAGGGAGTCTGGATCCCGAAGGAGGAGGGCTCTTGCAACATCGATCAGTTTCGCATCATCTCGCTGCTCAGTGTTGAGAGCAAGATTTTTTTCAAAATCGTGTCCCAACGTTTGACAGACTTCCTCCTGAAGAACTCCTACATTGACACCTCAGTCCAGAAGGGAGGAGTTCCAGGAGTACCTGGATGTCTGGAGCATACAGGGGTGGTGACACAGCTGATCCGGGAGGCTAAGGAGAGCAAAGGAGATCTGGCAACTCTCTGGCTTGACCTGGCCAATGCCTACGGGTCTATTCCACACAAGCTCGTTGAAACCGCACTGGTAAAACACCATGTTCCTGTCAAGATCCGCATCCTCATCATGGACTATTACAACAACTTTAGTGCACGAGTCTCTTCAGGCCAAGTAACATCCTCCTGGCATCAACTTGAAAAGGGGATAATCACTGGCTGCACAATCTCGGTATCTCTCTTCTCATTGGCCATGAACATGATTGTCAAGTCGGCCGAGGTGGAATGCAGAGGTCCCAAGTCAAAATCTGGGACCCGTCAGCCCCCCATAAGAGCCTTCATGGACGACTTGACAGTGATGACAACATCTGTTCCAGGGTGCAGATGGCTCCTCCAGGGGCTTGAATGGCTCATCTCCTGGGCAAGGATGAGCTTCAAGCCTGCGAAGTCCAGGTCTCTGGTCCTAAAGAAGGGTAAAGTGTCCGACCGTTTCCGCTTTACCCTGGGAGAGACCATGATTCCATCAGTGACTGAAAAACCAGTCAAGAGCTTGGGGAAGTTCTTTGATAGCTCCCTGAAGGACTCAGCTGCCATAAAACAAACCAAGTGCGACCTGACTACTTGGCTCATAGCAATCGACAGATCTGGACTCCCTGGAAAATTCAAAACCTGGATCTACCAGCACGGAGTCTTGCCAAGAATACTCTGGCCCCTGTTAGTCTACGAGGTACCAATATCAACAGTCGAGGTTCTAGAGAAGTCTATCAGCCAGTTCCTCAGAAAATGGCTGGGGCTCCCTCGGTCCTTGAGCAGCATTGCCCTTTACGGCCATTCCACCAAGTTGCATCTTCCTTTGAGTGGACTATCAGAGGAGTTTAAAGTCACCCGCTCCAGAGAGGTATTGATCTACAGGGACTCAAAAGACACAAAAGTAGCAGCAGCAAGAATCCTCGTGAAGACCGGGAGAAAGTGGCAGGCGCAAGAAGCCGTCACTAAAGCTGAGGCACGACTAAGGCACAAAACGCTGCTGGGCTCCGTGGCAATGAGAAGAGCAGGTCTTGGTTGTTTTCCCAAGCCACGTTACGATCTGGCTTGTGGAAAAGAGAGGCGCAGACTGATTCAGGACGAGATACGAGCAGAGGTGGAGGAAGAACGCAATACCAAAAGCCATTTCGGATCAAGTTTCTTGTCCAATCCGTCTATGACGTCCTCCCAAGCCCAGCCAACCTGCACACCTGGGGCCTGGTAGACACTCCCGAGTGCAAGCTGTGCCAGAAGAGGGGCACACTGGAGCACATTTTGAGCAGCTGCTCAAGAGCACTAGGGGAAGGGCGGTATCGCTGGCGCCATGACCAGGTGCTAAAGGCCTTGGCGGACTCCATCTGCACAGCTATCCAGCTCAGTAAGACCCAGGCAGCCCCCAAACAAACAATCACCTTCATTAGAGCTGGGCAGAAAGAACAATTCCATCGGCATAGCTCTACGGGGGGGCTCCTCTCCACTGCTCGTGATTGGCAGCTTCAGGTTGACCTTGGAAGACAGCTTAAGTTCCCAGGCAACATCACAGTCACTTCTCTCCGTCCAGACATGGTGCTAACATCTGAATCTACCAAGCAAGTGGTTATCCTGGAACTAACTGTCCCCTGGGAAGACCGTATTGAAGAGGCCCACGAGCGCAAGAGGGCTAAGTACGCAGGGCTCAGCTCGGAGTGCCGTTACAACGGCTGGAAAACTCACTGCGAGCCAGTCGAGGTCGGGTGCCGAGGCTTCGCTGGCCACTCACTCTTGCGAACCCTCAAACTCCTTGGAGTGAAAGGACTGCAATTGAAAAAAGCCACCACGAACATCTTAGAGGCCGCAGAGAGGGCTTCTCGGTGGCTGTGGATCCGCAGGGGGGATCCGTGGAGCAACATGCCACTTGGACACAAGCCGGGGACTGATCACCCCCGGTTGGGTCGCCCGGGTGAGGGTGTATGAAGATTTAAGACCCAAAACACCCCATGACCCCGGGATTTTTCACTGATGACGTGTCCAAGTAGCACCAGAAGGTGTATTCAAACTCTCATATTGAAGTCCATGGTTATAACTATTCATAAGTATGTAGTGTCATAACTACATCTCTGACGTTTATAACAAACGAAACAGTTTGGAAATCGGTTGAAAATTGAGCAAGTTATGGCTATTTAAAAGTACATGCACCATTAAAACACACTGTTACGAGTGAGCGAGCTGCCTGTGACAAGATGGCTGCAAGTTGCGGACGGCAACCTCCATTGGCCAACAGCGCGCACGAGACATCTAGCCTTTATTATGGATATCTATGCATGGCAGAGGCTAAAAGACAGCGTGTGGCAAGCGTGTGTGTGTATGTGCGTGCACGCGCCCCCGTCATTCACACAGAGACGCAAAACATGGAAGAGTAATATTTTAAAATATATAAAATGAAACTGACCACGGAGAAATGTCACTTGTCTACAAAGATGATTTATAGCTATGAAACATAAGCCCTAGTAATTCCATAGTAAAACCATAATTCCCAGTTTTGGAGCGAATTGCTTTAAAGGTGTGATCAGTATTATTCTAAATGGAAAAACACAAAAACCGAACAGTAGGCCAAGCCTACAATGACAAGTTTGCTTAAATTGGCGTTTTTAGCTTTGAAACCAAATCTTCCACTGTCATATTGTCAGCTCCTCACTCTTGTGATAAATGATATCTGATTCCTGCTGCTTGTAATGTATTGTCATTTTGACAATGTTTCTTTAAGTGGCGCACCGGCCTCCGTAGCCGATCCTATGACTCCTCCTACTTTAAATATGCATTGCAGTTCTGAGTAGAACTGAGTATATATCGTTACTGAAGCTCTGTGTCATTCCCATTATTTTACATGGTGTCAGAAGTCTGTCAGGAACAGATATTAAGCAAAGTATGGCATCATCACAGTTTGATCACCATAAGATCGACTGGGATGCTCCAGATCTGTATCAAGAGTTCGAAGTGATTTTGGAGCCAGGTCACATTCGTCTTTGACGGCCCACTATCGGAGCAAACAGCGAAACAGCGTGCAGGCTGGCTGGGCACGTGGATCGGTGAGCAGGGCAGAGAGATATACAAGACGCTGCACTAGGGCGAAGGTGAGAAAGATGACCCTTCTAAAGTCCTGGACAAGTTCGCCAACTATATAAGGCCTAGGAAAAAAATAAAAAATAGCCAGACACCGCTTTAAACAAAGAAAACAAGGAGTCACGGAAGGTTTTGATCACTTTGTGAAGGATTTGAGACTCCTACTGCGAGTATGGCGATCCAGATGATATGTTGATCGATGTAATAATAGCGGGTGTCCAAGAGAGACTGTTAGACAAAGGGGAAGATTTAACACTACCAAAAGGAATTTAAATCGCCCAGCAGTTTGAGCTGTCACAGAAGCAAATTAAAATAGTCAGAGAAGAAGAATCTTAAGTGCAAGCGGTAAAAGTGAAAGCAAAAATCGCCCAACCGCGAGCACTCGTGACAGGGTGGAGATTCACACCAGCCCGAGGCTCGCGGCTGCCCGAGATAACATGGCTGTCAACTCTAGATCAGATTCTACAGTGCTACCACACCCGGAGGCGAAGCATAGCCGAATCGTCATCCCCAAAGGACTCTAGCCCACCTTGAGATGCGGCAATCGACCTCTTGCCGCTATCTGGAGTATGAACGAAACGAACGGGGCGTCAGCAGACGGTCCCGCTTCTTCAGTCCAACACTCGCTGGAAGCGATGTGCAAGAGGGCGGGAGTGGCCCGAGGAATGATCGTCGGGGTTCTTAATACCACAGCACCGCACTCAGGTCACCCTGGCCACCAGCCAAAGTACCATCTCTCTCTGAGATGGTAGATCGGGGTGTGGCAGAGGGGACTCTCTCTCTTTACAGAGATCATTGAGTCTCGACCACAACATCGCAATGGTCATGTTCCCGCAGAGGGAACACAGCACATCCACAAACACTGTCCGAACGTGCTGGGCCCAAACACGTCGAGCAGTGAATGCGTCCCAAAGACAGCAACAGAAATTGACCACCCTCCCCCGCGGCCCCGCCCCTCAAATACGTCCCTGATTCAAACGTGGAGAGCGGCGTTCGTTCGCTCAGTCTGGCTCACACACACACACACACACAGCGAGTCTGCAGCGGTGCAAAGCCCAACAAACCCAATGGAGAGACTGAGCTGCCCCAGAGCCCCTGAAGGTGAAGTAAGTTTCCCCAGTTGTAGTTTAAACACACGTTTAACTTAAAATTAAATTTGTAATGAATGTATTGTGTGCTAAAGACGATTCAGCATCAGCAAAAACAGCGAGTCTACGTTAGCCAAAATTAGCGCCGGAGACCGACAGACTAGACAGAGCAGGTTAACTTACTTTTGAGTTTTGATATTTAAAAAAAATCTCAGCTCTCAGATTCTGTCACTTTTATTACGAAATTCAAACAATAAATCTCGTTTTGGCGCCTGTAAATGTTGCGTGACAGATCCCTAGCTGCACTTGGACCGATCATCTCTACTAGCTAATAGTAAATAAACACGAATGAACAATGTTGAAAGAAACAGCAGCCTACAACTTACCTAAATGTATATTCCTCATATATAATATCGACCAAACAATCTAACAAAGGGGTCAATAAAACGACTGGAGAACAATGTCACATAACATTTACCTCAGGAAAGCCATTAAATGATCAAAATAGCTAGAGCTAGAGAGTATTTTGCTAAATATATGTAGTGTACCATATTACATATTTTTAGGGGCCAAGCACCGAAGGTGTGGAGGCACCTATTGAAACCGTCGTCGCACTTTCTTCTTCCGCCATGGAGGTCTATGGCAGCCCATAGAATCGTTTGCGGGAAAGTTGTAACGATTTGACATTCTGATAGAGGGTAGTCCCAAAATTAAATACACCAATTTTGGTGTCTCTAACTCAATCCCTCTAGCGCCACCACCTGTCCAAAGTTGCACTCATGTTTATGCTAATAACTTTTGAACCTTAAGGGATAGAAACAAAATTATTTTTTCCTCAGATTTCTGAGCTCCTTCCAAACCGAAAGCACCCTATGACGTCATTTCTGACATTATATATTTCCCGCCATTTTGAATTTCCCCAAAATCCTACTTTTGCAAACTCGTCCTAGACGGTTCGTCCGATTAGCGCGAAAATTAAACCAGATCATCTTCAGCCAGTGTCGACAAAAATTTATGGAATTCAAGTTGATTTGTCAAATCGTTTCCGTTAAATGCGCAAACAAATTTTACGTTGCGCTTGCAAAAACAGACGTATGGCTGTATCTCCGCAACGCTTTATCGTATTCAAAACAAAGTTGTTACATGTTGGCACAAGTATGTCTTGAGGCAACCTGCTGTGTTTCGGCGCAGCGCTACCTACTGGCCCGGAGATAGGAAAAATGGCTATTTTTGCTTTTTTTTGCTGAACCGTTTGTCCAAAAATCACAAAAGTGATCTCGTCAGATTCAAGACGTCATGCCGAGTCGACTGATATCCAATTTTACCATGTCGGCCATTTTGGCTGTCGGCCATCTTGAATTATGTGCCAAAATGCTGTATTTTATGAACGCATGAACGGATTGTTACGAAACTCGGTATGGGTCATCAACACCATGCCCTGAAGTAGCCTAAGAAGTTTCGAAACAGCACCCCCTAGTGGAGATTTTTTTTAAAAGTGCTGTGTGGTTGACTTATTTTCACGGGACTCATCTCCTTAGACTCCTGAATCGTTGCCGAGTCCAACGATACCACACTTGCCAGGTTCCGGCGTATGGTTTATGCACCGTTGTAAACTAGCGCTTTAAGAAAATTAGCCGTTATCTTCAAAACCACTGG
Source organism: Pseudorasbora parva (assembly GCF_024679245.1). Taxonomy (NCBI): domain Eukaryota; kingdom Metazoa; phylum Chordata; class Actinopteri; order Cypriniformes; family Gobionidae; genus Pseudorasbora; species Pseudorasbora parva. The sequence continues at coordinate 1,063,254 of NC_090182.1, forward strand.
TCCAATCAAGACGAAACCAGCGTCAGAAGTTTGGAAACATAGGTCGCTAGGCACAGCCGCAAGGCCAAATCTCAAAATTTTTATAGTAAGGGGTAGTAAAATCCAATCAAAGTCAGGCGTCAGGCAGAAACCCTATTGGAACTGTTCATTTCCCCATGATGCATCATTTTCCAGGTTAAACTGCTTGGGCAGACCAAAGCGTAAGTTGTAGAGACTTGAAACTTTCAGGGCTGGTAGTACTCACAACGACTGCAGATGTCACCGAAGCACGCCGCGATCGGCCTGACGGGGGCACTACAGCGATCAAAAGTAGGAAACGGCGACCAAAAGTACGAAACGGCTCATAACTCCTCAACCGTAAGGCGTAGCCTCGAGTGTCTTACATCGCTGGAATCCTTGGCTCGAGACGGACAAAATGCATGCCTCGGATTTGCTTGCCCTTCAAGCGCCAATTTTGAGATATTTTAGGTTTTTTGTAAAACCTACTTTTGCAAATTACTCCCAGCTTATTTGACTGATCGGAACCACACCACTGCAGAAATATTCTCTGGAGAGAGACTATCAATAATTCTAAAAAAAAAAAATTACATTTTGATTCATGGTTGCTAAGGGGAGCCAAAATGTTTGATGTGACCGGGACCTTATTTAATAAAATGGCTACAACTTGTGAACAGAACGAGATATTTCCACCAAATTAAGGTCACATGTGAGTGAGATCAGTCTGAGATCACATGAAAAAAAATCGCAATGATTGATCACTTGGTGGCGCTATAACAGGGGAAAAACTCATGAAACTGGCAATATATGCACCCAAACATTAGTCAGATGAAATTGGGCATTCATTGGCTGCGTTCGGAACCGCATACTCATTGAGTAGGTACTCAATTTCAATAAGTACTTACTTAACGAGCGCTAAAAGAGTAGGTACTATATATCCAGATCTCGTTAAGTATGAATGCGATCCGCACTTTATGCGCCATGTTGACGTTATCATGTGACCCATGACGATATCACAAGCACAACAACTCGTGTGACAGGTTTAATTCATCTGTATATTGGTTTAAACGTGCTCATTTTTTTGGTCTTGTTTAAGAAACAGCTGCCCATTTATTTTGTCATTGTAGTATAAGAAATACATTTTAACCCTACTAATCTGACAGTTTCATCCTTTTTTATCCTTGCAAAAACCCAAAATCGTGATCTCTTGAATATGTTGTTCATTTCTTTATTTTATATGCAAAAAAATGTCATCCACAAGCAAAAGTGGGCTAAATCTCCTTTATATTTCCCTTTTTCTTGTTAAATTTAACTCCTGTTTCATCCCAGGCTTATAAAACAACTAAAACAAATAAATAAATAAAAATGAATGCATTATGATGATTTATTCAAGATATCTAACCTTGTTATTGTTTTTTTCTCTGTATATAATGTACACAAACCCATTAGTTTTATCACTATGATTGTTCATTGTTAAATATACCACCATGCAATTATAAAACAATAAAAGAACAGATATGAGTGACCGGTGCAGTAAGAGCGCTTAGCATCAGTAACTCCACAGCCCGACCTGTGCGGTTTCCCTCAGTGTTTGTAATGTCTGCTCAGAGACGTCTTTCAGCTGCTCGGAGATCTCGCCTTTGGAGGAAACTGTTGATTTTACACTCGAAAAATGTAAGTATAACTATAAAAAAATTAAGATTTCCCCCAGAATGAACTGCACTGCTAGCCCACCCGCAGACACTTACAATAATAATGACAAATGCTGAGCAATACTTAATTATATTACTTTTTTTTATATCGTTTTAGTAAAATGAGCAAAAGGCAACTTGTCATATGACATAGCGATGCATGCCATGAATACACATTAGACAAATGCAGCCAATGTGAATATGATGTGAATCATTTTATTTACTGACAACTAAGGAAACATGAATGAATGAGTAAAATAATTAATAAAAGTAAACATCACAAGAAATGAATAAAAGTCAACACATGAAACAAAGCTTTATTCAAATGTATTGTTCTAACGATCACACATACAGAAGGTGAACGCCACATCTGCTGCCCGTCTCAACACAGGTGTGCCAGTTCTGCAGCTTTATATTCATGAAGCAGTTGACCAGCGTGAACACCTTCGTCTGTCCTAGCCATCCATTATGGCCCTCATAGCGTTTGGACTTCTGCGGTGTAGTGGGCTTTCTGGTTTGATCTCCGTAACCGTCACCACCAGTGTGTCCTTGAGCAAGGCTCTTAGCTCCAGGGGGATCGTCCCTGTAATAAGTGCACTGCTTTTGGTCTTTTTCTAGCAGTTTCACTGGCTCTGGGATTACTGAGGATGAAGAGACCACAGCAACATCTGGCTCAGATGAGGCACTAAGGGCCGGTGAAGTGATGAAGGGTCCAGGATCCTCAGTGCTCACACCTGGCATGCTGACATCTCAGATCCTACAAAAATGCACAAACATAATACAAAAGCACTCATTTAAACAGCACAATGTCATTTGATTTCTGTATTAGAAGTAACTAAATGATCTTACTTTATATTTTTATTTCAGGTTTTCCCCACACATGCCACCCGTGTCTTGCAGGCCCTGCTCCACAAAAGCTCTGCAAATGTAAAGCCATCAAGAATCAGAAAAGTGCTAAAATAACTGTTTGAAATAAAATACAACTTAAGATTTAAATAGATGATTCATTTCTGTAGTATACTGAATCAAAGCCTTTGATGACAGCATTCCTTCATCAGCCGCTCTCCACCAGATAAACACACACACACAAGCTCTTCTGTCCCTGTAACATTAAGATGTGTTACCAATGTGACTTATGTTCAAAACTACATTTAAATGTAGTTGCTGATGTGTTAATGTTCCTCAGTTTATCAACAGTACTAATGGAAAAATTAAATTGATAACTTATGTTTAGTTACTTTATGTAGATTTGTTTATTTACATTGCTGAGGTTCATGTAAAATAAGCAGAGTTGACAACAGTGAACTCTATAACACACACACACACACACACACACACCATTCTGATCTATTCAGATGTATCAGATGTCTATTTTATGTTGTGATGTGCTCATCTGCAATACTTATAAAAAATTCCTGTCAGGTGTTAAATAAACATTTAGTAAGTATCTTTATCTTTAACATGCATATGTAATCCACTTTGGAGACGTATGTGTGTGTTACTGGAGCTCCCCTGTTAGCTATACACAATAAAACGTGTTTTTACAGCACAATCACAACTATTTAGACAACTTTGCACCTTCAACAATTCAAAGGTTTACTCTACAGAAGCTCAACAAATGTGATTTGAACACAAGAGAATTGTGATTTTAGTTTGTAATACTCACGTTTGAAAACACCCGCATCACTTTCCTCCGCCTGACGTATCCTTTCCTGTGGCCTTATGGGAAGGCAGGGATAGAAAAGTATCCGACGATGAGCGCTTCACAATCTGGGCGGAGCGCAGTAGGCCATCCGGGGATTTCTCGCCTACTCTTTTATGATTACTGAGGTTTCGAACATACTACTCCTTTCACATACTGTTTTCGCCTACTATATAGTAGGTTAGTAGGCATATTCGAACGCAACTTGAGTACACGTACGTCCGAATCTCGCGAGAAATAGTCCAAACGCCTGGTAGTTCTCGCCTACTCTTTTATGAATACTAAGGATTCGTACATACTTTTCGCTCGCCTACTGCTTTTTCCATACTATATAGTAGGGAAGTATGCGGTTCCGAACGCAGCCCTCGTCTTTATCCTGGGTGCCATGATAGTCTATGAGGACACTGGCATATCGCAAACCCATTTTCAAGCCAGTGTTTTCCACAGTATTCACCTCCTTAGACTCCTGAATCCTTGCCGAGTCCAATAATCCCAACCTAAAAAACCTTTGCGAATGTAGGAAACAGTTAGTCCAATCAAAACAAAACCACAATAGGAAATTCTTTATACTTACATAGGTCAATAGCTAAACAATAATGACCAAAACAAAGCCAAAATTTTGGAAGAAAAAAAAATCCAATCAATGTAGCCCATGCTCACATAAATATATTTTGCTATAACTTTAAAAGAAAAGTAGATATTTACAACAAATTTGACATATATTTATGGACCCCCTTTTAGGACACCTAAAAAAGCTATGATATGTTATAACTGTCAAAAAACATATGTTTCCTTAGTTATATTGCCGATGTATGCTCTTTCCTATCTATGATCTAAGTTTATTTGTTTATTTGGATCCCCATTAGCCAATATCTAGGCAGTGACTACTCTTCCTGAGGTCCCAAAAAGTAAAAAATACAAAACTACATTAAAGCATGAAAAGGTCCTCGCAACTGTGCCACCACTACCTTGTGGTTGTAGGAACACAGAGCACGGTGGGCAATATGCATTTAAGTATATAAAAATAGGAGGACTATATCAATCATTTGTATTTGCCACACTTCCTGCTACTGGGCTGTACTCTGATCAGAGGGTGGACCTGTGCCAGGACATGACCAATGCATCCCTGAAATGTCTGAAGAGAGTGTGTCAATTAAACTCTGCCCTGTAAACGCAGACTCGAGAAGACATCCTTATAAACCTGTCTCCGGCACGACAACTCCAATCTATCAAATGATCTTACGAATATCTATTGATCTAATATGACTTCTGAACTGTAATGTTGCCAGTTTAAAAGGTAAAAAATAATCATACACTGTTATACGCAAAATAATAATCACACACTGTTTGTTCGTCGGCCAGAGGAGAACTGGCACCCCGACTTAGCCTGGTTTCTCCCAAGATTTTTTTATCTCCATCCTGGCCCTGAAGGAATTTTGGTTCCTTGACACCGTTGCCTTTGGCTTGGCTTGCTCAGTTGGGGACACCTAAATTTCAACTATATTACCGATCTGCCCGCATTGACACTACATGATAATTGAAATTAGCTGGATAACATCACCATTTTCAACAGAGCAGTTGTACAAAATCTGTTGCATTATTTTCCTGTTAACACTGTGAAGCTGCTTTGAAACTGGACTTGTTAAAAGTGCTATATAAATAAAGGCCACTTGACTTGACCAGCTAGTGGCACTATGAATAACAAAAATTTTGCTGAAACATCAGACTTTGTTCAGGATTACCACGGACACGACGTTCAACATAACTCAAGATCTTTAAAATTTAATGTCACTAAAGCCGGGCATACACTGTGCGATTTTCGTCCGATTTCGAGCCGAATTCTGACTCGTGCGACTCTTTTTGGGTCGGGCCGATTTTCAGGTTTATCGTGCGTCGTTTGTCGCGAGGTGTTCGTGCAGTGTACAGGGGGAAACGAGAGGCGACAAACCTCTCATGATCGGGAATCGGATGGTCGGATGAATTTCTGGCGTGTCAGTAATTCTGCTCGCCCCTCGTGAGGTTATTGCACAGCTGAAGCAAAGCCACGAACTGACTGCACTATTTCCCCTCACTGCGCCTGCGCGAAAGCAGAAGTTCAACCATTTAATTTTTTTAAGCATTAAGGAAAAAACGAAAAGGGGGAGATCTTTAATTATGTAGGCAGCTATCAAATAGCAGAAATTAAGTAAACTGTTGTGACTCCAGTTTGTGTTGTATATATCCAGTGTATCTTATTCATTTAGCTAGTTGATCATTAATTTAGCTAGGCTACTTGTTTTACTTTCACATTTTATTTTTATTTTTTAATATTAATTAATATTTAACCTTCTCCATCTTGACACAATGTCATGTTGCGATGTTTTCTTTTCTTCATGAACGCGAGTCAGTGGATATCACGCAATGCGCAGTTTAAACGCAGTCTCAAACCCAGTCAATTATTCACTACAGAAAGTGAAAGCAAAATCTGACAAGCTTTCGGTGCATATTCTCAGACAACGAGAGATAAATGTAATTCAACATACGGATAACGCATAGCCTATTGCCTTATTTTCTTTCTTATTTATTTTCTTAATATTTCTATTTTGGTCCATATTGTGAGAAAAAAAATAGAAGAGAAGTAGGCCCATTTTGTATTAAACAAGTTGTTTTTAGATAAATCTGCCTTTTCATTGAGACGGACATTATTATAGTGTTCTGACATTATAATCATATAATTAGACCTATAATTCCTTGTTTAATCGGGCTTAATGTTTTTAAATAGAGTAATCTATTATTTTTAGTATGCAGTGTGTCGATTATGCATTATTGTTGGGGGAGGGGGCAAATTAATGTAATATCGATTTAATAATAAAAGTAGGCCTACTCTAATAATAATAATAATTTTATACATAAATTCTAAACACTCTTGATATCAATAGCTGATGCATTTGATAGGCTACCTCTCTTTAATACACCATGGTCTATCGTCGCCACGGGGGTTTTATTGCGCATTTTTCACCCGTACAGTGTGCGCAGTCAAGACGCGCTCGACGGTCGGACCGCACAGTGTGAGCACATCAATCGTGAGCTCTGGCTTTACATCGCATGCGATCTACTCGTACAGTGTGAGTAGGTAACCTTGCTGAAAACCCATAGAAATCGCACAGTGTATGCCCAGCTTAAGGCTATTAACTATTAGACTGATCAAATAATGAGCAGTTAATCACAGTTTACTCTTGCCCACAGGTGACAATATAACTGACTAAATATTGACATGTAGACCACCATCAGTGCTCGGGCCCTTATTAAATCAACAACAATAAATGAAACATACAAATCCCATTAAAAGTCCCTTCCTTTTAAAACTCATTTTACTTCTTAAAATATGTAATATCTAATAATAGTTCATTGCATATTTATTCCGATCGAGACGAAACCAGCCTCAGAAGTTTGGAAACATAGGTCGATAGCGATACACTGATGCCCAAATCTCAAAATATTGATAGTAAGGGGTATTAAAATCCAATCAAAGTCAGGTGTCAGTCATTTTTTTCGTGTTTTTTCATATAAATGTCTATAACTCCAAAACAAAATGAGATATTTTCACCAAACTTGACACACATATGTATGGGCTCATTATGAGGACACATGAAAATATTGGTGGGATTGTGCCTCTTGGTGGCGCTATAATAAAACAAAACATGAAATTCCCATTGACTTCAATGGCTTATTGTTGCAGTTGGTTTGAGACTTCCAGCCATGTCTTGTCTTCTTTTTTGCGCTTGTTGACTGTATTTAAAATTGTACTGCTATTTTGCCTAAAATCAACTTAATAGGTCTTTAATGGCTCATTGTTGCAGTTGGTTTGACACTTCCAGCCATGCTGGCATGTCTTGTTATATTTGTATTTATATCATTAAATAAAGTTATTATTTATAATACATTTTTTAATTTGAGTTATTTTTTACCTTAAATAACACTGCCAGCTGATAGGGTTCTCTGTATGTTTACAGCATTAGGTGAGTTGTTTTTTTTCTTGAGATTAGGTACATCTTGTGTGCCTAATATTTTCCAAATGAGTCAATATTAAATAAAATCACAATAATATAATTGAATTGAAATAACAAAGCGTAGCTTACCAGAAATTGTACCATGTAAACACTGTAACATGTTGTCACTAAACCTAATAAAATTCAGTTGTTACTAAAATATTAGTGACAATCAGAATGCACTCATTGGCCCTCATTTATCAAAAGTGCGTACACCACATTTCCAGCGTACACCTTGCGTACACCCAAACCCACGGTGACTGAGATTTATCAATATGGACGTTCGCGTACGGCACGCTCCAATCCTACGCCAGCTCAGGAGGTGGTGTACACACACACACACACACACACACACACACGCTCCAATCCTCCGCCAGCTCAGGAGGTGGTGTACGCACGTTTGAGTTAGTGGGAAAATGCGCAGAAAAACAAGTCATAACACCACAAAACACACTGACAAGATATGCTATATGACCCACTGTTAAAAACCACAACAACAACATTCAGTGTTTATTTTTGTGTAACATGAACGTCAGTGTTTAATTTGTGTGACTTTACCAAAGCGTTTGATCTGTAGGCATATGTATTCCTCCAGTCGCGAGCCTGTGCGCTTCATCTGACGTTTCAGGCCCGCCTGGCCCGGCAGCTGCGCACGGACTGGGACTAAAATAATTCAGACTGACAAAATAATAAAAATGACCTTCTTCTTTTAAATAATAATAAAATCAATAAAAACGACATTCTTCTTCTGAATAACAAGCGTCATTAAGAATAATAATCATAATAATAATAAGAAGAATCTTACAAATTGTCGTGTAAATATTATTGTTAATGAATCTTACTCCACATCACATCATCATCACTATTGTACACCCCAATACATGTGCCGTGATACGAAATTGCAATTTTTTTCAAACGTGCTGTAAAATAATGCATTGTAATTTATCATCCAAAGAGCTTTAAACTGCTGGAGTGCGCGTCTTGGGTCCATATTTTGTTTTTGTCTGTGCCTTTATTCCCACTCTTTAAACTCCCAAATAAAACAATTTTGTTTTTGTTTTTTTTCCACTTCCCTGGTGATCTTCCCTGGTTGTCAGGACACTGATCAGGGAGTCAGCCCATTGACTTATGTCCTAATCAGTGCCCTGACTAGTGGACTAGTGAGATGATTGAGACGCGCCCGATCTCCACGTCGGAGAAGTTTCGCTTCTTTGCCGTCTTCTGTGTGTCCATGGGGTAAAATGAGGGCGTGGGGGAGGCAGAGACTTGAATATATAGGGGCGTAAATGTTAGCTGTGTCCCAAAGTGAAGTGCGCGCACTTCGAAGGCCGCATTTGAAGTGCGATTACGTCATACCTGCACTACGAAGACTGTCCCAAAGTGAAAGCTGCACCTCTTTTTTTTTTATTTTTTTTATTGCACTTCAAATAAACAAAGTCAATGTACAGTCAGAACTGCAAAACATACAAATAGAAAAACAATAACAGTCAGCCAGGGGGGAGGCTACACATTATATAAAAATATCAAAGAATTCACAAACAGAGACAGTTTTAATTGCTTTCTTATTGTGGGAATGAAGGATATTATTGATATATGTCTGCATTTCTTTTTCAAGAACCAAAAATAAAGGTTTGGTTTTATTGTACTTACATTTATGTATATGGAATTTAGCAAAAATTAAAATTAAATTTATAATATAGTATTCTTTCCTTTTATTTGATGTAGTATTATTAAAACCAAATATAACGTTTTCTAAACACAAAGAAAAAGTGGGGTCAATGTTGTCAATTATAAATCTGGACAAATCTTTCCAAAATTTTCTTACATGAATGCAATGCCAAAATAAATGGAACAAGGTTTCAGCCAATGTATTGCAAAAAGAACAGTTCAGATCAATATCCTTTTTAAATTTAACAAGAAAATTATTTACTGGGTAGTACCTGTGTAAGATTTTGAAACTTACTTCCTTTATTTTATTTACCAATAAATATTTGTTTGGTAAGGTCCAGATGTCCTTCCATAACAAACCTTCAACCAGTCTATTCCAATAAGCAATACAGTTTGGCCTAGTGACAATATCTTTTTGAAATAATGAACGAATAGTTTTATTAACGCCTCCAGTGGCAAAACAAATTTTTCCGATTACAGTATCAAATAAATCAAAGGAAGACAGGGGAGCAATACTGGTTTGGGTATTAGCACTGAATAATGCCAAGACCCCTGTGGGAATCGCATCCATGACAATAGAAAACTCCCTGGGTGTCACTGGAATTGTATGGAAGTTTAGAAACTCAGAGTAAGTTAGCAACATACCTTCTTGATTTAGTAATTGATCTACTCGAATTATACCTGCTAAAAACCATCTTTCAAAAAATAAGGATTTATTTTTAAATAATATATTGTGATTGTTCCAAATTAAATATCTATGGGGGGGGGGGGGGGAATTATGCTTATATAACAGGGACCAAGCAAGCAACATTTGTTTGTGAAAAGAAGATAAATTCAGAGGGATTTTCTCAATTTTATAATTACAAATCAAAAGAAAATCAAGACTACCTACTCTGGAGAAAACAAGGTTTGGAATGAAATTCCAAAGAGAATTTGGATTTAGAAAGAAGTGTCTAATCCAATTAATTTTAAAAACATTATTTAAAGTACTAAAATCAAGGAAGTTCAAATCACCTGATTCATAATTATTCATTATTATAGACTTCCTAATATAATGAGTTTTGTTTCTCCAAAGAAAATTAAATAAGGCAGTATCAATAGCTTTACACATGTCCTTAGAAACAGCGAGTGAAGTTGCAGTGTAGACTAATCTTGACAGTCCCTCAGCTTTACTTAACAAGACTCTACCTTTTAGTGATAAATCCCTTAAAAGCCAGTGATTCAGCTTTGCTTTAGTCTTCTGAAGAATGGGCTCAAAATTTATCTTGCATCTAGATTTTTGGTCTTTCGAAATAACAATTCCCAAATATGTCACTGATTCCTTCACTGGGATATTAGCAATTTGTTGTAATTGACCGTCTTTTACAGATAAGAGTTCACATTTGTTGATATTTAAATAAAGGCCGGAAGCTTTAGAAAAGGCATCGATTACTTTAAGAGCTACTGGGACCTGATGTTGATCTTTCAGGAATAGTGCAGTATCGTCTGCTAACTGGGATATGATAATATCCCTGCCAGCAATGGATATACCTTTTAATTGGCTTGATTTAATATAAATATTCATAAGCTGAGTACAAAACAAGAAGAGATTAGGGGAGATGGGACAACCTTGCCTTAAACCACGTTTTAAATAAAATCTAGAGGACGAACCACATTTAAGTTTAATAGAACAGTTTGCGTCCCTATACATTGTTTGTATGGCTTTACAGAAAAAGTCTCCAAAGCCAAATTTTTGTAAGGACCTAAAAATAAAAGCATGCTCAACCGTATCGAATGCTTTATAGAAATCTAAAAAAAGAATAAATCCATCATCAGTACTTAAATGCGAATAGTCCAACACATCTAGGACTAATCTTATATTATTTGAAATATGTCTTTTCTTTAGGAAGCCAGATTGAGCCTCATCTATGAGGGGGTCCATAACTAATTTGATTCTATTTGCAAAGATTAAGGCAAAAATCTTATAATCATTGTTTAGGAGAGAAATTGGTCTCCAGTTATCTAACAGCAATGGGTCTTTTTTTGGTTTTGGAATCAACGTAATTAATCCTTGAGTTAAAGTAGGTGGAAGACATTGCTTTTCTATACTCTCTATAAAAACTTCTTTGAGAAAGGGGGCAATGAGATCAGAAAAGGTTTTATAAAAGTCGGTCGTGAGGCCATCAACCCCAGGAGATTTGTTAACCTTAATATGTGCGATAGCGTTTAAAACTTCTTCAACAGTAATTAAGCTATCACAGAGCTCTTTTTGTACTGGGTCAACGGACTTACTTTCCGAAATTGAGTTTAGAAATAGTGAAGCCGACTGATCACAAAATTTGGATGAATATAATCCATTGTAAAATTCTGTACAAAATTTTGATATTTTAACTTGGTCATCCGTAATATCCCCATCTATTTTAAGTTGTTCAATTGTATTATTTCTAAAATGAGATTTCTCCAAACCAAAAAAATATGCTGAGTTTTGTTCCCCTTTCTCCAACCATCGCTTTCGTGACCTAATGAAGGCTCCTTCTGCCTTATTCTTATATAATTTGTCCAACTCCAGTTGTAGAGTGACTAACTCTGCTTGTTCATCTTTATTTGGACATGATTTTGAGGAGAGGGTAGCTAATTTTGAAATAATATTGTTCTCTTGACTACGTCTTTCTTTTGCCATTAAGCTTCCCTGTTTTCGAAAGTACTTGGCTACCTCAAATTTCAATAGCTCCCAATTACTGCAGAATTTCTTTTCTGAAAGTGCTTTATACCAATGACATAAAACAAGATTTTTAACCTTTATTTTAATATGTTCATATTGCAATAACGAACTATTAAGTTTTCAATATGAACTTCTACCCATGTTATGTGAAGAAGTGCTGATGTTGATGGAAATAAGAACAGCCTTATGGTCACTGAGCGGTGAAGGAATCACATTAACAGAGACATCTGAGGATTGTATACTCGCAGATACTAACCAATAATCTATTCGAGATTGCCTGTTACCAGACTTGTTGCTCCAAGTGTATGTCAACGAATCGGGAAACGTAGACCTCCATATATCAACCAAATTAAATCTCTCCATAAAACATTTTAGGTTTGTATTTTGATTATAAGTTGGTCTTGCTGGTAAACAAAAATACAGAAAGCCGTCCATTGCCATATTAAAATCACCCCCAATAATAAGAGAAAGATCCGGGAATTGCGACAATCTCAGAAGGATATGCTCTTCTAAAGTTTCAAATAAATTGTCGTTTTCACTTTTGGAATTATATCCATAAATATTCGCAATGAAAAATACAGACCCATGAATTTTGAGAGTTTGGCACAAAAAATGTCCCGATCCGTCACGTTGTGTATGCAGAATCTCCCCGGTAAATCTGTTCTTTAAAGTGATGACACCGGCGGAGCGCTCAGATCCATGCGCACACCAGATGTCGTTACCCCATTGAGTCCTCCAAAAACGCACATCGTCAGGAATCGAGTGAGATTCTTGAAAAAAGCAAAAATCAGTCCTATGTTGTTTAGCAAATAAAAATAAAGCTTTCCGTTTAATATGTTGTCTTAACCCCCTGGCATTTAGTGTAACTATAGAGAATGACAGAACGAGAGTGAAAAGTGATCCACAAAAATAAGGGAGATTGTAAATGACAGCTAATTTGTTAAAGAGAATTTTTAAGGGTTTCGAATCAAGTTATTTTTTGAAGGACTTTTATTTTGACACAGCCTTAACATGCACCGATGGTTGTATAAAACGCGCCCTCTTTCCGCTTTGTGTATGTGCGCACGCTCTCGTGAAGGACGCAGCCTACGATTCATGACGGGTGTCTCTCTTTCTACTGTGTTCTTTGTGCATCCCACTCGAGGGTTATAAGGTAAACAAGTTTTAATGTCTTTTAGTAAGTAATTTTATTGTTTTATTGTGATGTTGGTTATTGTGTGGGAGTCATACTGTGTTTGTTTTGTTTGTTTGCTGTAGCTCTTACGGTGTCTACATGAGTGTCACGAATAAAACGCAAATGGAAACATCAGTTTAATGAGTATTCGACCATCTTTCCAGTGGGTTAGCAACAGTAAGAGCTTGGCCATTCATCGGAGTCTGCAGCATTAACGACTGGTGTTCATGCCGACGAGTCTTTGGGTGAACGCTTACGGGCAGCAGGTCGATTTCTGATGGTCAAATGTGATTCGATTACGGACAACTAACTTACAGACTGTGAAAGGCTGCTCCTTTTAAGGTGATATTTTTCCCTCAACACTTCTACAACAGCAGAAGGACATTAAGGTGAAACATTTAACCAACCAGAGACTTTGTCTTCAAGTTTAAAATGTTTCAAGGATTTCGAAAGACTGAAATCGTTTGTTGTGTTTGAAGAAGGAATATTTATATAATTTTTAAATTAGACGTTTGTAGTTGCAAAGGGTTATTTGTAAAACCATTGTCATTGCTAATGTTTGATGTTATATGTGATAATACTGTTTTGGGAATTCACAATTACATTTTAACTGTGTTGAATATATATTATAGTGTGTTGATCTAGTAATTTTAAAATGACCGAGTTAAATTATTCTGTTGAAAATGTTGAATGTGAAAGGCAGATTAGTATTCTCCAACATGATATTGAAACCCTTAGTAATGAGTATCAAACATCAGACGGTTTAGAAAGACAACAAATAATAGAGGTAATTGAAGATAAAGAACAAAGTTTGAGTGAACTTAAAGGTAAACTTCAAGAAGATTTAGGAGCACATCAATGTCCTCGACGGTCTGTTCGGTCACGAAATCCCACTGAAAAAATGCTTGCATTTCAAAGAGATGAATTTCAGAAGAAGGAAAGAAAGCTTATCTCTATGTATGAACAATGGAAAACATTAGCACGTAAGGCTAGAGAGCAACTCAAGTCTGATATCACCGAGAGCCAGATGGCATCTCTTATTGATGCCCTGGAAGAGGAAAAGGAGAAAGTTATGCGTCTCTATGTCGAAGTTCGAAATCATGTCACGCCATCTACTGAACTAAGACGTCGTATTGATGCTTGTGATGCAGTGACGGCAGACATAATAAAGGTTGCTTATGAAAGAATATCAGGAATCGACGAATTTAATGCCGAACAAGCAAAAGATCGCTTAAAAGAACTTCTTGACTCGAGCTATGCTCGTTCCATCTATGGCTCTACTGTGTCCCGAGTTAGCCGCAAGTCTAATGCTCAGTCAAGTCATCATACTACATCTTCGTGTGTAGCTTCAAAACATGCTGAAGCAGCTGCAGATTTGGCAGCAAAGGAAGTGGAGTATAAAATGCTAATAGAAGAAAATAAACAGAAAAAGACAATTCAGGAATTGCAAGAAAGGCAAGAGAGAGATCTAGATGCTCAAAAACGTGATCTAGAGCAGTTACATGCAGAGAAGGATTTAAAGGTAGCACGGGCAAGGTTTGAGGCCTACAATCGAATAGCAGTGCAAGAAGTCGAAGATCCTCTAACATACGGTGTTAATCGAGAACAATGTTGTCTGCCTTCAAGCCTTTCTAGCCAACCTGCTAATCATACATCTCAAAATGAGTTGCCATCTCTTGTTCAAGCCCTGCAAGATAGCATGAACTTGAATAGATTACCAGCTCCAGAGCCCTCTTTATTTGATGGTGATTCCATTCATTATGTTGAGTGGAAGACTTCCTTCATGTCATTGATAGATCGAAAGAATATATCTGCTGCTGATAAACTTTATTATCTTAAAAGGTATGTGGGTGGTTCGGCGCGTAAAACCTTGGATGGGACCTTCTACAGGAGTGACAACGAAGCCTATAATTTACCTGGAGTAAATTAGATCAAAGGTACGGTCAACCATTTGTGATCCAACGTGCCTTTCGTCAGAAACTTGCAAACTGGCAAAAGGTTCAATCAAAGGATGCTGTTGGACTAAGAGAATTTTCAGATTTTCTTAATGCCTGTCAAGACGCTATGCCTCATGTTGTAGGTCTACAGATATTAAACGACTGTGAGGAAAACCAAAAGTTAGTTCAAAAGCTACCCGAGTGGGCTGCTTCACGCTGGAATCGGAAGGTTACGCAAACCTTGAGAGACAATAAGGAGTTTCCAGACTTTAAGGCCTTCGCAGCATTTGTTTCATTTGAGGCAGAGATCGTCTGTAATCCAGTCACTTCTACTTATGCTCTCAGTTCAACATGTGCTGAAAAACGAAATTTCAGAGAAACAAAGAGTAAGGGTAATGTTCTCAACACTCAGACTGTCTTGGGTTTTGATGGGCCAAAAATCGCAATGAAAAATCCCAAACCTCCCTGTGCATTTTGCCAAGATACTAAACATCAGCTTGGAGATTGCCTCATACTGATGACTAAGACATTAGCAGAGCGACGGGCATTTGTAAAGGAAAATAATCTCTGTTATGGATGTTTAAAAACCGGCCATTGTGCAAGAGACTGTCGCCATCGTCTTTCCTGTCACACCTGTAAAGGGAAACATCCTACTTGCCTTCATGATGATAACTACCCCAGGAGAGAACGGTTGGTTCCTGTAACAACTTCTGTTTCTGGGTCAGAAGATGAGTCAACAGCTGCTCTGTCATTGAGTGTGGCCGGAAGGGGATCATCTTATACATCGATGATTGTGCCGGTATGGTTATCCAGCAACAATGTGAGTACAGAAAAATTAGTTTATGCCTTGCTTGATTCACAGAGTGATACAACCTTTATCGACCAAGGAGTGAGCGACGTCTTGCAGGCAGATAAATTTCCTGTTAAGTTAAAACTGACCACGATGACTGGAAAGGATACCATTGTAAAGAGTGAAAGGATTTCAGGACTCCGTGTAAGAGGTTATAGTTCTGCCACTTATATCGAACTCCCTCCTGCCTATACTAAAGATTGTATTCCAGTCAATCATGCACATATGCCTACATGCGAAACAGCTAAACTTTGGAATCATCTTTCAGCAATTACTGATGAGAGACCCTCTTTGAAGGATTGCGAAGCCGGTCTTTTGATTGGCTACAATTGCGTTAGAGCATTAGCACCAAGACAAGTGATTTTAGGAGAAAATTATGAACCCTATGCTGTCAGAACTGATCTAGGTTGGAGCATTGTTGGACCTTCATTACCCAGACTTGACTCTTTTGGCGCTACCGGTCTATGTCACAGACTTTCTGTAAAAGAAATCCCTCCTTTGACTCCAGCAGATGCCATACGCATTTTAGAATCTGATTTTAAAGATGTTACCAATGACGACTCAACTCTTTCTCAAGATGATATTACTTTTCTAAATAAGTTAAGTGATCGTATAAGGAGAAACAGCTCTGGACACTATGAAATGCCTCTACCTTTTAAAAAAAGACCTAATATGCCAGATAACAAACAATTTGCTCTTGTGAGACTTAACCATCTGAAGAGAAAATTGTTAAAAGATCAACGGTACAAAGAGCATTATGTGAAATTTATGGAAGAGGTTATTGAAAGAGGAGAGGCCGAGGAAGTTAAAGATGGAGGCAGAAAAGGCGGAGAGTGGTACGTTCCTCATCACGGTGTTTACCACCCAAAGAAGCCGGATAAGTTGAGAGTTGTTTTTGACTGTTCTGCCAGATATCATGGAACCAGTTTAAATGATCATCTCCTTCAAGGACCGGACCTGATGAACAGTTTGACTGGAATTCTTCTCAGATTTCGTCAGCACCCTGTGGTTTTGATATGTGATGTGGAGAAAATGTTTCATCAGTTTCATGTGTGTGAAGCAGACAGAGACTTTCTGCGTTTCTTGTGGTGGAAGAATGGAGACTTGAACGAGCAACCCTGTGAGCATAGAATGACAGTTCATCTTTTTGGAGCATCTTCATCGCCGGGATGTGTGAACTATGGATTGAAGCACTTGGCTGAAGGCAACAAGGATCAGTATCCTTTAGGATTCCAGTTTGTAATGAATGACTTCTATGTAGATGATGGTGTTACAAGTGTACAAACAACAGAGGATGCAATTCAGCTTGCTCAAGAGGCCAGAGAACTTTGTGCCATTGGTGGCCTTAGACTTCACAAATTTGTGTCCAATGATAAAGCTGTCCTGGAAAGTATTCCCTCCTCAGAACTAGCAACTAATGTAAAGGAACCTGATCTTTCGTTTGATCCCTTGACAGAGCGAACATTGGGGATTCAGTGGAACATGGAACTTGATTGTTTCAAGTTTGAGATTAGCCTCAAGGAACAGCCAGTAACTCGACGTGGAATCCTATCTACGATTGCATCATTGTATGACCCATTAGGGTTCTTGGCTCCTTTCACCCTTCTTGGAAGGAAAATACTTCAAGAAGTCTGTAGACAGGGTACAGGTTGGGATGACACATTGAGCAATGTGTTGCAGCCAAGGTGGGAGTGCTGGAAAAGAGATTTGAGTAACCTGAAGAAAGTGAATATTTCCCGCACATATGCTCCTCCTGGGTTTGGACAGGTAAAGAAAGTAGAGTTGCATCACTTCTCAGATGCTAGTACTAGTGGATATGGACAGTGCTCATATCTGAGATTGAAGAATGAAAGGGAAGATGTTCATGTTGCTCTTGCCATGGGAAAGTCTCGTGTATCTCCTTTAAAGATTACAACTATTCCAAGGTTGGAGTTGACTGCTGCAGTGGTTTCAGTGAGTGTCAGTAAAATCCTAAAAGAAGAACTTCGATATACTGACATTACAGAGTTCTTCTGGACCGATTCCAAGGTTGTTCTTGGATACATCAATAATGAGGCCAGACGATTTCATACGTTCGTTGCTAACCGAGTGCAAAGGATTCATTTGAGCACAGTTCCTGTCACGGTTCATGGATTCCCTGTCTCACTCTTGGGTGCGTGTTGAATGTAGGTGAGGGCGGAGCCTGGGATTGGCTCATCACGCACCTGTGGCTGATCACCTGCACCAGCTGCAACTCATCACCTTCACACTATTTAGTCTCTCTGTTTCTCTCTTGTCTTTGTCAGAGCGTTGTTGGATGTTTCCCCTTGTGTCTCCGTGTTGGTTGTCGTTTCCCCCTTCCGTGAAACGCTGGATCCCTTCCCGGAATACCTGTACCGACCTCCCGAGTCACAGCTGCTCACAGCCTGCCCGTGTCGCCAAACAAAGCCTCTCTCACTGCTCCGTCTTATCCGGACTTCTTCAGTGTTCTGAGTTTTGACTTCTGTGACACTTTTCTGTCAATAAACTGAGTTACTTGCAATTGAATCCTGCCTCTGTGAATCCGTTACAGAACGCTCTGACCAACCATGGATTCAGCAAGTATCAACGCCCTACTGACCAGCAGCAACGAGAGACTGGACCAGCAGGAGGCGAACTTAACTGCCACAGGACAGGCAGTACACACCTTGGTGGCACGGGTGGCCGAGCTGACCCAACAGATGCAACAACTCGTCGGTCCCACTGTGCCCGACCCACCGCCGATTCCCCACACACCATCTACATCGCGGCAACCGGAACCACGTCTGCCTACCCCTGAGAGTTATGCCGGTGAGAGCAATTATTGCAGAGCCTTCCTTACCAAGTGTTCCTTGTTTTTCGCTCTTCAACCGCAGACTTTCAACACAGAAAGATCCAAGGTGGCATTCATCCTCACCCTGCTCTCCGGACGAGCCGCACTTTGGGGAACGGCGGTGTGGGAGAATCAACATCCTTGCTGCTCCTCGTTCCAGACGCTGGCGGCAGAGATGAGAAGGGTGTTTGACCGAGCGGTGACCGGAAGAGAAGCGGCACGTCAACTCGCAGAGCTCCGTCAAGGTAACCGCTCGGTCTCGGACTATTCCATCGAGTTCCGCACCCTGGCCGCCGAGTGCAAGTGGAACGAGGAGGCACAGTGGGACATGTTCCTGCATGGGCTGGCTGACCGCATCCAGAAGGAGATATTCACCATCGACCTTCCGGAGAAGATTGACGGTCTCATTGACCTTGCGTTGAGGGTGGACGCTCGTCTGAGTCGGCTGAGGTCCAGGATGGAGCCTCAGCATGGGAGTGTCGAATGCCCTCAGGCCAGTGCTACGGATGCGGTCAGCTACACCTTCGACCCGGAGCCCATGCAGGTGGGTCGAGCTCGGCTCTCCCGGGAGGAGAAGGCAAGACGGAGATCCCGTGGTCTTTGCCTGTACTGCGGCGGGAACGGACACCTGCTAGACTCTTGCCCGGTAAAAGACCACGCCCGGCGGTAAGAGGAAGGCTACTGTCGGGCGGGATCTCCGTGGAAAAGACCTCATCCTCCACTCTCCTCCCGGTGAGATTGCTGTAGGCAGCTCAGGATTATTCCAGCCTCGCCCTCCTCGACTCGGGAGCGGAAGGTAACTTCATTGACTCTGCCCTCGCTCATAAACTCAACATACCCATCATTGCACTCAAAAACACCATTTCTGTCAACGCACTCAACGGACAAGTTCTCCCTGACATTTCATTCACCACTGAACCACTTACACTGATCACTTCCGGCAACCACACTGAACGCATTTCATTTTTCATCCTGGACTCCCCTTTGGCTCCCGTTGTCCTCGGTCACCCTTGGCTGGAGTTACACAATCCAAGGGTTGACTGGGGACAAAACTCTGTGTCTGCGTGGAGTGATAAATGTTATGAGTCTTGTTTGGTGTCTGCTTGTTCGTCTGTTTCTCGTTCTGTTTTTCAGAGTGAGACGGTGAATCTGTCTAACGTGCCTCCGGAGTACCTCGACCTGAAGGAAGTGTTCAGTAAGTCCCGAGCTGCTTCTCTTCCTCCGCATCGTCCCTATGACTGTGCTATAGATTTACTCCCAGGTAAGTCTCCGCCTAAGGGCAAACTATACTCTCTTTCTATTCCAGAGAGGGAGGCCATGGAGAAATATATTTCTGATTCTCTAGCCTCCAAATTCATCCGCCCTTCCTCTTCTCCAGCGGGGGCGGGGTTCTTCTTCGTGGGGAAGAAGGATGGTTCTCTGCGACCTTGCATTGATTACCGAGGGCTGAATAACATCACGGTAAAGAATACCTATCCTTTGCCGTTGATGTCTTCAGCTTTCGAGAGGTTACAGGGAGCATCCGTCTTCACGAAGTTGGACTTACGTAACGCTTATCATTTGGTTCGCATCAGGGAGGGGGATGAATGGAAAACCGCATTTAACACCCCCAGGGGGCATTTTGAATATTTGGTCATGCCTTTCGGCCTTTCCAACTCCCCAGCGGTTTTCCAGGCACTCGTCAATGATGTGTTGAGAGACATGGTCGACCAATTCATATATGTCTACCTGGATGACATTTTGATTTTTTCTTCGTCTCTCCAGGAACATGTTCGACACGTCAGACGAGTGCTTCAGAGGTTGCTAGAGAATGGGCTTTTTGTCAAGGCGGAGAAATGCGCCTTTCATGCACAGTCTGTTCCTTTTTTAGGGTACATCGTGTCATCGGAGGGAATGCGCATGGATCCCGACAAGGTTAAGGCTGTGATGGATTGGCCAAGTCCAGATTCCCGTAAGGCCCTACAGAGGTTTCTGGGGTTCGCCAATTTCTATCGGCGTTTTATTCGCAATTTCAGCCAACTAGCCGCACCTCTGACTGCCTTGACCTCTCCCCGAACGACGTTCAGGTGGTCCGATACAGCCGAGGCTGTATTCGCCAAACTCAAAAGCCGCTTTGTTTCGGCTCCCATCTTAGTCGCCCCTGATTCCACACGTCAGTTCGTGGTAGAGGTCGACGCGTCAGAGGTGGGGGTAGGAGCGGTTCTTTCACAGCGCTCTCCCTCAGATGACAAGATGCACCCGTGCGCGTTTTTCTCCCATCGTCTTTCTCCTGCCGAACGCAATTATGACATTGGTAACAGAGAGTTGTTGGCCGTCAAGTTAGCGTTGGAGGAGTGGCGTCATTGGCTTGAAGGGTCGGGGGTACCTTTTATTGTATGGACGGATCATAAGAACCTTGAATATATTAGATCTGCTAAAAGACTCAACTCCAGGCAGGCTCGGTGGGCACTTTTTTTCGGCCGTTTTGACTTTGTTCTCTCGTACCGCCCCGGGTCTAAAAACATCAAACCCGACTCTTTATCTCGTATTTTTGATGCTTCCGAACGCCCGGTTACTCCCGAGTGTATTTTGCCAGAGAAGATAGTTATCTCTACACTCACATGGGAGATCGAATCGAAGGTCAAAGTGGCCTTAGAAGGGGTAACGCCCCCGCCCGGCGGCCCACCGAGTTGTTTGTTCGTTCCGGAGGGGTTAAGATCCGAGGTCCTCAAATGGGGTCACTGCTCCAACATTGCTTGTCATCCAGGGGTAAACCGCACTTGCAGTTTAATAAAGCAACGATTTTGGTGGCCACTTATGGCTCGCGACATTCGCAGTTTTGTTTTGGCTTGCTCGGTCTGTGCGGTTGGTAAGACATCTAACCAACCTCCCTATGGGTTACTTCAGCCGTTGTCTGTTCCTTCGAGACCCTGGTCCCACATCGCTCTAGATTTTGTTACCGCCCTCCCGCCCTCCCAGGGCAAGACGGTCGTTTTGACCGTCGTGGACCGATTCTCGAAGGCAGCACATTTCATTCCCTTGCCCAAATTACCCTCAGCCAAGGAGACAGCTGTATCTGTAGTAGACCACGTCTTTCGGTTACATGGCCTCCCGATGGACGTGGTCTCCGACAGAGGTTCCCAATTTGTGTCCAAATTTTGGCAGGAGTTTTGTAAATTACTAGGAGCCACGGTTAGTCTGTCTTCGGGTTATCACCCCCAAAGCAACGGTCAGACCGAGAGAGCCAATAAGGATCTGGAAAGAGTGTTGCGATGTTTGATATCCAAGAATCCTTCATCCTGGAGCCAGCAACTCTCTATGGTTGAGTACGCTCATAACTCGTTACCAGTGTCATCTACGGGCCTTTCGCCATTTGAGTGTAGTGTAGGTTACCAGCCACCTATTTTTCCTAGTCTGGATGCCGAGGTCGCGGTCCCCTCTGTTCACGCCTTTATCCAGAGGTGTCATCGCACATGGACCAGAGCCCGTGAGACTCTGCTCCAGGTGGGAGCGCGCACCAAGGCTAAAGCCGATCGCCACCGGTCTAAGCCTCCCGTTTACGTCGTCGGTCAAAAAGTGTGGCTTTCTACCAAGAACATTCCTCTCCGCTCCGTATCTAATAAACTTGCTCCCAAATTTATCGGCCCGTTCACTGTCACCAAGATCATTAGTCCGGTGACAGTCCGCCTCAAACTCCCTCCGGCGTACAGGAGGATTCATCCCGCCTTCCATGTATCCAAAATCAAACCTGTTTTTCACTCCCACCTTAATCCGCCAGTCCCGGTTCCCCCACCGCCGCGACTCGTAGATGGGGAACCAACTTATTCGGTTAATCGCATTCTGGATTCTAGACGGAGGGGACGCGGTTTCCAGTACTTGGTGGACTGGGAAGGTTACGGTCCGGAGGAGAGAAGTTGGGTTCCTGCTAGGGACATTCTGGATCACTCCCTTATTGATGATTACAATCAACAGGTAAGGTCGGCTGGGAGCGTCAGGGGACGCTCCTAGGGGGAGGGGTACTGTCACGGTTCATGGATTCCCTGTCTCACTCTTGGGTGCGTGTTGAATGTAGGTGAGGGCGGAGCCTGGGATTGGCTCATCACGCACCTGTGGCTGATCACCTGCACCAGCTGCAACTCATCACCTTCACACTATTTAGTCTCTCTGTTTCTCTCTTGTCTTTGTCAGAGCGTTGTTGGATGTTTCCCCTTGTGTCTCCGTGTTGGTTGTCGTTTCCCCCTTCCGTGAAACGCTGGATCCCTTCCCGGAATACCTGTACCGACCTCCCGAGTCACAGCTGCTCACAGCCTGCCCGTGTCGCCAAACAGAGCCTCTCTCACTGCTCCGTCTTATCCGGACTTCTTCAGTGTTCTGAGTTTTGACTTCTGTGACACTTTTCTGTCAATAAACTGAGTTACTTGCAATTGAATCCTGCCTCTGTGAATCCGTTACAGTTCCACAGCAATGGAGGCATGTTCCAACAACTGACAATCCTGCAGATCATGTGTCAAGAGGTCTTACTGTGGATGAAATGATTTCATCTGACTGGTTCACAGGACCAAAGTTTGTATGGAATAATGAAATGGTTGTCCCTTCAAATGAGATTCCAGAACTACTACCAGGTGACTCGGAAGTTAGAAGCTCTCAAACCCTTAACACAAAGGCAGTAGAACATGAAACTATTGTAAATCGCCTGTCAAAGTTCTCATCTTGGTCCCGTGTAGTTCGAGAAATCGCACGCATTCAACGGCGAATTCATAAGGACAAATCAAGTAGACTTTCTACATTTGAGGAAAGAGAACAAGCCGAGTGCTTTATAATTAAGCTTCTGCAAAAACATGTATTTGAAGAAGAATTAAAAGTATTAAGTAAAGGTATTCCATTGTCATCTCATAATGAGTTGTATAACCTTAACCCATTTCTTGATAGTAATGGTGTGCTTAAGGTGGGAGGAAGACTCGGCAATTCCTTGTGTAGCTTATTCAAACATCCTGCAGTTATCCCCAAAGACCACCATATTACAAAATTGATCATTGCTGACTGCCATGAAAGGGTTAAACATCAAGGTAAAGGCTTTACCATTAATGAAATCCGTTCAAGGGGGTTTTGGATCCCAGGTATTAATCGTACTGTAGCATCTCAAGTACGCAACTGTGTTACCTGTAGAAAATGCAGGCGTCCAACGGAAGAGCAAAGGATGGCTGACTTGCCTTCAGAGAGAGTGAATCCTTCACCACCGTTCACTTATTGTGGTATGGACTGTTTTGGTCCATTTTTTGTTAAACAAGGACGGAAGGTGTACAAAAGATATGGATTGATCTTCACTTGCTTCTCTTCCCGTGCCATTCACATTGAGATGCTAGATTCTATGTCAACTGATTCCTTTATCAATGGCTTGCGCTGCTTTATTTCCATACGTGGAGCAATTCGACAGATTAAATCTGATCAAGGCAGCAACTTTATAGGTGCCAAAAATGAGCTGACTGAGGCTCTCAAAGAACTTGATGTTGAAAGGCTGAATAACTTCTTAGCTGAGAATCAGTGTGACTTTGTCATGAATGCACCATGTGCAAGTCATACAGGAGGTGTATGGGAGCGACAGATTAGGACTGTAAGAAGTATTCTCCAGTCTACACTCTTGATTGCTTCTGAAAGGATTGATGATTCATCTCTAAGAGCATTCTTTTATGAAGCAATGTCAATTGTAAACAGTCGACCACTCACTGTTGACAATTTAAGCGATCCAAATAGCCTTGAACCTATAACACCAAATCATTTTCTCACTATGAAGTCTACCATTGCCTTACCCCCTCCAGGCAAGTTCACTAAAGAAGATCTCTGTGCAAGGAAAAGGTGGCGCCATGTTCAA
The DNA here is from genome assembly GCF_024679245.1 of Pseudorasbora parva. Lineage (NCBI taxonomy): Eukaryota > Metazoa > Chordata > Actinopteri > Cypriniformes > Gobionidae > Pseudorasbora > Pseudorasbora parva. The sequence continues at coordinate 1,087,680 of NC_090182.1, forward strand.
TATCTTGCGGAACAATTCTGGAGTCGCTGGCGGAAAGAGTATCTCTCCAATATAGCTGTTAGACAACGTTGGCACACCCCTAAGAGAAATCTGTTAATAGGGGATATTGTAATAGTCAAGGACAATGATCTACCTAGGCACAAGTGGTCGTTGGGTAGGATCGTAGGAACAACTATAGATTCAGATGGACTTGTGAGGAGAGTTAGGGTTCATCTTGGTGATAAACACCTTGGAAACCAGGGTAAATGTCCTGGTAAGCCTTCTATTATTGAACGTCCAATTCAGAAGTTGGTTTTACTGCTGGAGGCTTGTTGAAGTTTTGTTTTGTCTTTGTTTTTGTTTTGTTTTTTCTTTAGTTTTTTTTTTTTTTTAATAGTTGTGTTGTTAGAAGTGTCTTTGTATTTTTGAAATCATTTGTTACTGGAACTCTTGATTTGGTGGGAGTGTAAATGACAGCTAATTTGTTAAAGAGAATTTTTAAGGGTTCGAATCAAGTTATTTTTTGAAGGACTTTTATTTTGACACAGCCTTAACATGCACCGATGGTTGTATAAAACGCGCCCTCTTTCCGCTTTGTGTATGTGCGCACGCTCTCGTGAAGGACGCAGCCTACGATTCGTGACTTGTGTCTCTCTTTCTACTGTGTTCTTTGTGCATCCCACTCGAGGGTTATAAGGTAAACAAGTTTTAATGTCTTTTAGTAAGTAATTGTATTGTTTTATTGTGATGTTGGTTATTGTGTGGGAGTCATACTGTGTTTGTTTTGTTTGTTTGCTGTAGCTCTTACGGTGTCTACATGAGTGTCACGAATAAAACGCAAATGGAAACATCAGTTTAATGAGTATTCGACCATCTTTCCAGTGGGTTAGCAACAGAGATTGCAAGAACAAGTGGAAGGAAACACCGCGTTTAAGTTGTAGAAAACAGTGAAACTCCAAAGGCCATGAAAACGGTTCATGTTAAAAATAAAATATCAGAAAACATTGTTTTCATTTGAAGTGAAATGTGTGTATAAATCCTATGTTGGCTTATATAAAAAAAAAAAAAAAAAAACATCCAATAAAGGAAACCGAATAGCTGAATGCATATTGGGTTAATTCCGGACCCGATGGATGGCAAAGGCACTTAGAAAAATTAAATTAAAAAGGCATAACGGTCTTCATTGTAGTTCAAATCTCATCTCTCATGGTGGGTTAATTTCGATTCCGGCAACAAAGGCACGTCCACCAACAAAGTAAGCAGATTTCCCTTGGAGACGGGCTTCATTTACTGCAGGCCACAGCTGGAGACGCCGTGCTCTGTCCATCTTAGACAGATCTTCTGCAAAACGCAGACCGTGACTCTTTAGATATTCAGACTTTTTTGCCGCTTTCCACACAGAGTCGCGAATCACCCTGGATGTAAACTGAATGATTATACCTCTGGGTTTATCAATATTGGACAGCTCCTTTCCCTTCTTCTGTCCCAGACGATGCACGGTGTCAATTAAGACTGGGGAGTATGGTCTTCTCTGTAGGTAGGACAGCTTGACATATGCCAATAGCTTCTTGTCTCACATCTTGTTTATCGGCCTCCGCTACTCCGAATAAACGAAGATTCCATCTTCGTGAATAACTCTCTAACTCTGCTATACGCAACTCAGCTGAGCCCAGGCGTGCCTCATCGTTGGTGATGCGCTTCTCAAGCACGGCAGATTTCTCCTTAATGTCCTTTATTTCAGCACATGCAAAGTCAATGGTTTTCTTGAGTCCCTCGATACGTAGGGTGTTGTCAGAGATCAGTTTCTCCAACGCATCAGATCTGGAGTTAATGAGTTGCGAGAGTTGTAGGACTATGTCAGAGGTCTCCATTACAGCGGCTGAAGTAGGTAACTGCTCCGATTTACCTATCTTAGACGCAGGTGATTTGCTGGGGGTGACAGGTATAGCGGTAAAGTCTTCATCAGCCGATATATAATCATGGACATTTTCCTCCATGCTAACGCTATCAGGCGTATCTGTTGTCTTGGACTTCGATTTTGCCTGATTTCTATCTCTTTTTCTCTCAGAAGTCGCCATTTGATGAAATCAGATGTTGTTTAAACAATTGAAAGCCAACACATTTACATTAAATATAGTAACGACTATCACTTTACTCAAAATAAACAGTTTAAATTCTGCGGCTCTCCTTAAACCATGTGCTTAGGGCGCCATCTTGATAACCTCTCAAAGCTGCACCTCTGAAGGTCGCATTTGAAGTGCGATTGCGTCACAGTGGTGCGACGAAGGCTGCCGCAATTCATGAGCGACTTCAAAATGCGCCCTTCGGTTCTCAGGCAAAGGAAGGATACAGCAGATTGGACCTTCCCATAACTTCGCAGCCTTCCCTATCCCAGAATTCATAGCACACTGGTGACTACAGGATTTGACTGGTCCGCATTCCCGCGGCACTCGATCAGATTCCAGTTAAAGACGGTAGCGGTCGGTAACTCAAGTGTAGCCTGGGTACTATCATAGACAGTAAAAGAAATGGACCGAGCGTTCCCATTGACGTCAACGGCGAAAGAATGAAGTCAACCTAGGAGCACTCACTTCCTGATGGCTGAGCGAACTGCGCAGGCTCAGACTGAGCTTGACGACGTAGATGTGACGTGAGCCTCCTGTCTGACAGCTGTGAGTCTTCTAGTAAATGTGGAAAGTGAAAGCTGAATCACGTTGTTTAAATATTTTCTCCCGTTGCTTTTGGCTCACTATGGGCTTCTCCCCATTCTTCCCCCTAGACTTTATCAGACTAGTCTCCAGGACATGTCTCCACGTCCCCCCGACTGTCTCATATACAGTAAAAGATTGCCTGCGAGCGTCTCCTCAGGTCTATACGGTAATTTCTCAACTGTGCGACAGAGTCGCGTTGGTTATGACGCAATCGTTAGCCTATTTTTACAAAAACAGCTTCTGCGGGGCGATAGTGTAAGATACAAGGTAACGGAGCCTTTTATGCATTGTCGTGTTTCTTTAGAAATAAACAATGGACAAATGGAGTCTTTAAACGTCTCAGATGTAAAGTTATTCACTGTCAAAGTGACTCAAAAATGAATGGGAGTCAATGGGATGCTAACAGCAGGTGATGGCTTGGTTAGCAATGGCAGCCCCTAGGGGTGGAACGCTTTCCGAGCGCTAGATTACCCCCTTGGGTACTATTGAACACAACAGCGCAAGCGCTAGAAGTAAATAAAACGTTCAACGTTAGTGCATTCACACAGTTCCCAGCTCCCTGCCCTGAGCAAGATAAACTTTAATTTCCCAATTTGCTATTTGCTATTGCTATTTCCATGCTATTTATTTCTCAACCATTATCTCAAGAAGAGGAATCAGTCCATTATCACCCTTTTCGCTGTTTCTTTTTTCCCCCATACACTTTCTTTAAATAGCCTTCAAAATATAATCTGCGTGGCTCAGTATTTTCGTCCCGCACCGCACCATTCCGCTCGCGTAAAATTCACTCCGTGCTCACCCGCTATAAATTATTTTATTCCCGACCCGACTGATCCAGCTAAATTTAGATTTTGTTTCCAGAATCTATCTTTTAAATTTCCCTTACAGAAAGAGAGACACTGGATAGGAATTGTCCGTGCAATCATTTATTTTTCTTACAGCCTAGGCTATAGCCTATGTCAACACCGTAACTAAAACAAATATCACAGAAAAATAGGCTAAATCAAGTGTGACATCTGTCACTCAGAATTATAAGAAAAAATACAAACAAACGAAAACTGCTGACTTAGATGCTAAAATAAAGTTTTTTTTATATGAATGAATGAATGAATGAATGAATGAATGAATGAATGAATGAATGAATGTTCACTGACGACGGTCAACGAAACATCAATCCTCCAAAGGCTGAATGCGTGGCCGACACAGAACAATTTAAATGGCTAGGCTATTATTTTTTATGCACGTTATTTGTAAATTAAACGAACTGCTGTCTATTGTTCATTTTCGTTAACTTCAAACGTAGGCTAAATTAAAAAGAAGTGGTTGGTATAGCCTATTGTTTATTTTTGTAATGCACGTCATCATTTGTAGCTACATTAAACACATTTATGTTTATACATATATTTTCTTGTCATGTAATTTAAAATGTGTAAATGAAAATAAATTGGTCTATTAGCCTACGTAGGCTTTTTACAACTATAGCCTATAGACCAATAAAATAACTTAAGTTTAACATTAGAAACAACACATTTTTATTATCAGCCAAACCAGAAGAAAACCCTTTTCTATACTTTCATTGCGCTGAGCAAGAGAAGCTGGAGCTGGACCGGGATGGGGAATAATGCACAATAGAGACTCTGGTAAGGCCTGAGCGGGACATCATCTTCTGGGATGAGCAGGGCATATTTCCACTGTCCGCAGCTTTGCGGGGCCGAATCGGTCGACGGCTGCATGGCATGCCATAAAAAATGCATCTGAGATGATGAGTTGAATAAAAATAAGTACTAGGCCTACTTAAAAAAATAAAAAAAACTTGGACATATAGGCTAAACATTTAACATAAGAAATAAACTGTTAAGTAATATTTGCAATTTGACAATATTTAACCGGCTACAGATTTACATGCTTATGGTCTAGCCCATCGTCGCAGGCTTTGAAGCATGTCAAAACCCAATAGAAAGCTCAAAAAAAGTATATATATATATATATATAAAGTAGTAGCAGTAGCGTACCGTGGGGTTTCAGTCAGGGCCTTCACTAACGATCAACACGCCCCACGCCATAACAACACACACACACACACACACACACACACACACACACACACACACACACACACACACACACACACACACACACGATCAACACGCCCCACGCCATAACAACACACACACACACACACACTCGATCAACAAGCCCCACGCCGTCGCCATAACAACACACACACACACCCACACCCACACGTTTGTTTTTGTGACATATGGGGACATTCCATAGGCGCAATGGTTTTTGTACAAACCGTATTTTCTATCCCCCTACACTGCCCCTAAACCTACCCATCACAGGAAACATTCTGCATTTTTACTTTATAAAAAAAAAAAACTCATCCTGTATGATTTATATGCATTTTGAAAAGTGACATGGCCAATGTCCTCATATTTCACCCTCTCCTGTGTGTCATAATCCACAAACACACACACACACACAAACATACACACACACAAAATACAATAATGCACTGCATGCAATACTACTACGAACTTTGCTTTCATAGTGTTCGTTGGGAAGGGGGCAAGCAAAAAGTACACGCGAGACAAAAAGGCAATTTGACTATTTATTGATGATACTGCACTCACGTGTCACCGTTTAGGCAAATTGTGAAAAGAATCAAAATCAGCTGGCACAAATACTCTTAAACAAACAAAAATACGGACCAACAGAACATCCAAAGAAACAGAAAAACACCGCTTGTTAGCTAACATTACCGGCTTGACATCAGGATCGATCATTCGCACGCAGCCCGTCATCCGCGGCGGCCATAGTTTATTTCACACAACCCGCGAAAAGTTCAGACGGCTGATGACATCAGCAGGGGGTAGCACACCGACACATCGCTGGGCCTCTGGGCCGTTCTATCACTACAAATCAAATTTTGATTGGCTAATGACCCACGTCAGTCAAAGCTATGGTCCAATGGAAAATAGCAGCTTCAATGGAAGGCAAGCTATTCTACTAGTGCTGGTCCCCGGGGCTGTGATGCGTTTAGATGATGATATGGAAAATACACCAAAAATAAATACATTCTTTCTGGAAATATATTCGTAGCTATATATATATATATATGATTTGACAGGGCCAGCAGAGAAGGCCCTGCTGGCCCTGACAGCCCACCACTGAGTAGTAGTATATGCTCCATTTCTCTTTTTAAAATCTCCTCACGAACGTCCGCTGTCATTTGTCAGAACCTGCTCCATTAACGGCGCTTTGGTTCATTGTTGCCAAGTCTGGAATGGGGTTGCATTTAGGCTACTATTGCTTTGGGGTGTTTGTAGCCTATAGTCCACAGGTTAAGTTGTCTTTACTTAAGAAATATTTCTACTGCCCGCGCCCCGCAATTCACATATAGGGATTTCCATGTAGCCTACCGTCTACACCTGCCACCCTGCCAAGACCTCTTGCCACCCCTTTGCCCACCCATGTAAAATTGTCTAGATCCGCCACTGCGCTGGGCTGATTTTTAATGAATGAGAGTGTTCTCTCTCTGCTCTGCTTGTTTTGTGCACACATCATTCATTAATATGTGCAACAGTAAAACACACGCAATGTGAAACAGGCAATAAAGATATAGCAGAATCGTGTCTGCTTTATGTTGTCTGCCCCGTCTTGTCTAGCACATGCAGTGTTTTGATTTATTTCTTGATCCCACCCCTCTTGTTATCTTATTATTGGATTAATTTTTCCTGCCTGTTGTCCCCTTATTACCTGCATAGTTGGTCCCCTATTTAAACCCCTTACGTTTTCAGTCTTGTGCTGGTTGTGTCTCGTCCTGATGTCTCCAGTTTCCCTGCTCCTTGTTCCTGATCCGGTGTGTGCCTTTATGTTTTATTTTCCCGCTCAAGGGTATTTGTTGTGTAGTTGTGTTCATTTAATACATATTTTAATACATATTTTGTTCCTCTGCAATTGAGTCTTCATTCCTTTTCTATCCATACGTAACAGGAATAAGATCGCCATCTTTTTACGATTAATCGTTTAGCTCTAATTAGTTTGATGATGAATAGCTGAAATGTCACGCTAACAACGCTAGAGCTGATATGTTGTGTTTGTGTGTGAGGCGTCTGCATGCCCGATCAGTAAATAAAAATAGAGAAATAAACAGAGCAAATACAATGTGTTTGAGTGTCATAAAAATGAGCATCAATTTTTTTTGTATTAATGTTACTTATGTTATGTTAATTATTTCAGTGAAATATATTTTGTGTAGTCCTATTTATGTTATTCCTTTATATAGTTCGTTTTATTCAGTTTTTTTTTCTATTCACAGAAGCGCTGCGGGTCTGTGATGTGACGATGTGTGAATCCTCATGTTCTGTTGTTTATGCTCATATTTTCACATGTAAAGCTAAACCCCTGTTTTAATAATACATTCTAATCGTAGTCAGTCAGGAAAATTGAGCAAAATACTCTCATTTAATTCCCCACCAGATTTGTTCACACTAGTTCACGCTTACTTAAAAATTGGCGTACACGAGCTGAGACCTGACTTCAGATCCAATTGTATCACGACCATATTGATAAATCCCAATTTTTGTGTGGAAACGGCTATATGGCCAAATTTTCTGTCATACGTTTGTTTCATAAATGAGGCCCATTGTGTTCTCTGAATTATTGTTTTATTTCCTTCACAATTATCTTAGCTAATGCAAAACTGTAACCCAAGACACCATGAAATACCGCCAGTAGCCGATGACACCAAAATCAAATCATTTCAATCTTTTTGCTGATTTGAACAAATCATTTTCATGATAAATATTTGCTGAAATATCCGCTAACAGTCATGTGTGACCAATAATAAGAAACTCATGAAATACCTTTTGTTAGTTGGTTTTCTCTCACTGAAGGTTGGTGGTTCACCTTTTGAGCGGTCACTCTTCAGAGACACAGAGCTGGACACATGTGAGCCTGATCTTACACTAATGACACAGAAAAGAAAGATAAAACACGTCACTATAGGAGATACTTCAGGTTTCATGTTAAATTAAGCCCAGATTAACACAAATTCATTCCTGATCCGAGACCTGAATAACTGAACAAATGAAAACTAATTAAATCTGTGGAGTAATCAAACACTGTTGACCGCAGTAACCATATGACTAATGTACATAAAATACTAAAACTGAAATCTCATCTATTTTACATGTATAACGTCTCGGTTACGTATGTAACCATAGTTCCCTGAAGAGTAAAAGAGTCGCTGCGTCCCCGCTGTGGGAACGCCTCTACAAGTTTGCGTTTTAAAGGTGTCATGAACTGGCTTTTTTTTTCTTTTTTTAGGTCAACTAATGACGTTTGTGTGTTTTTTACATTCAAAAACATCATAACTAATAATTTTCTACACTGGTTTTGAGGCTCTCTCCTGAACGCTGTGTTTTAATGGAGGTGTCACTGGAGACTTGGAAGTAAATGCCCATGGCTAGGATTGGAGAAGATTTGCATATTTAATGAGCTTCAGCTCCGCTGTCATATGTAGCCCCTGTCAGTTCAGTTCACATGAGGGAGAGATTATTTTGAAAGCGGCAACTGACACTTGTCTTTATCAAACAAAAAAAATGTTATATTTCTCATCCACCCGCGATTGAATTACATGGCCCGCACCCACACGATTGGTCGATATTATAAGAACGAACCGCGTGTTCTCACACACACACACGTGCGCGCCCAGATCAAGAAAGAATTTCTGCCGACGGGCATATGTTTTGGTCTGGTACAGCCCCGGGACTACTATCAGGCCTACATATAAAACAGACGTTTTACTCACATTAGTTTGTTGCACCATTTCTGTTGGATCCAGTATAGAAGGCACAACATTGTGTCTGCAAATCCAGCTCGACCTGAGACTTGTTTACAAACGAGTCAGTGGTGAAATGAAGCGAGCACACAAACGTTCTTCAGATTAAAATTAATGAAGTATCACATATTCCTAATATTATGATTCGAAGCAAGCTTATGCAACGACTGTGTTCTTCCACGTTTATTGCTACAGGCTTTCGAGCCGATCAGCTCCGTGAGTCGGTGGGCGGGGCTACTGAATTAGATGAGTCGGTGGGCGGGGCTACTGAATTAGATGAGTCGGTGGGCAGGGCTACTGAATTAGATGAGTTGGTGGGTGGGGCTACTGAATTAGATGAGTCTGTGTGCGGGGCTACTGAATTAGACGAGTCGGTGGGCGGGGCTACTGAGTTAGACAAATCGGTGAGCAGTGCTACTGAATTAGATGAGTCGGTGGGAGGAGCTACTGAATTAGAGGAGTCGGTGAGCAGGGCTACTGAATTAGATGAGTCTGTGGGAGGAGCTACTGAATTAGAGGAGTCTGTGGGCGGGGCTACTGGATTAAACGAGTCATTGGGTGGGGCTACTGAATTAGATAAATCGGTGGGCGGGGCTACTGAATTAGATGAGTTGGTGGGCGGGGCTACTGAATTAGATGAGTTGGTGGGTGGGGCTACTGAATTAGATGAGTGTGTGCGGGGCTACTGAATTAGACGAGTCGGTGGGCGGGGCTACTGAATTAGACGAGTCGGTGAGGCGGGCCTACTGAATTTGACGAGTCGTTGGGCGGGGCTACTGAGTTAGACAAATCGGTGAGCAGTGCTACTGAATTAGATGAGTCGGTGGGAGGAGCTACTGAATTAGAGGAGTCGGTGAGCAGGGCTACTGAATTAGATGAGTCTGTGGGAGGAGCTACTGAATTAGAGGAGTCTGTGGGCGGGGCTACTGGATTAAACGAGTCATTGGGTGGGGCTACTGAATTAGATAAATCGGTGGGCGGGGCTACTGAATTAGATGAGTTGGTGAGCGGGGCTACTGAATTAGATGAGTTGGTGGGCGGGGCTACTGAATTAGATGAGTCGGTGGGCGGGGCTACTGAATTAGACGAGTCTGTGTGCGGGGCTACTGAATTAGATGAGTCGGTGGGCGGGACTACTGAATTAGATGAGTCGGTGGGCGAGGCTACTGGATTAGATCAGTCGGTGGGCGTGGCTGCTGAATTAGACGAGTCGGTGTGTGGGCGGGGCTACTGAATTAGATGAGTGGGTGGGCGGGGCTACTGAATTAGATGAGTCGGTGGGCAGCGCTACTGAATTAGACGAGTCGGTGTGTGGGGCTACTTAATTAGACGAGTTGGTGGGCAGGGCTACTGAATTAGATGAGTCGGTGGGCGGAGCTACTGGATTAGATCAGTCAGTGGGCGGGGCTACTGAATTAGACAAGTCGGTGGGCGGCGCTACTGAATTAGATGAGTGTGTGCGGTGCTACTGAATTAGATGAGTCGGTGGGCGGGGCTACTGAATTAGATGAGTCGGTGAGCGGGGCTACTGAATTAGATGAGTCGGTGTGTGGGGCTACTGAATTAGACGAGTCGGTCTGTGGGGCTACTTAATTAGACGAGTTGGTGGGCAGGGCTACTGAATTAGATGAGTCGGTGGGCGGGGCTACTGGAGTAGATCAGTCAGTGGGCGGGGCTACTGAATTAGACGAGTCGGTGTGTGGGGCTACTTAATTAGACGAGTTGGTGAGCAGGGCTAGTGAATTAGATGAGTCGGTGGGCGGGGCTACTGGATTAGACGAGTCGGTGTGTGGGGCTACTGAATTAGACGAGTCGGTGTGTGGGGCTACTGAATTAGACGAGTCGGTGTGTGGGGCTACTGAATTAGATGAGTCGGTGTGTGGGGCTACTGAATTAGACGAGTCAGTGTGTGGGGCTACTGAATTAGATGAGTAGGTGTGTGGGGCTACTGAATTAGACGAGTCGGTGTGTGGGGCTACTGAATTAGACGAGTCGGTTTGTGGGGCTACTGAATTTGATGAGTCGGTGTGTGGGGCTACTGAAATAGATGAGTCGGTGGGAGCTGGACTACTGAATTAGATGTGTTGGTGGGCGAGGCTACTGAATTAGACGAGTTGGTGGGCGTGGCTACTGAATTAGATGAGTCGGTGTGTGGGGCTACTGGATTAGACGAGTTGGTGGGCGTGGCTACTGAATTAGATGAGTCGGTGTGTGGGGCTACTGAATTAGACGAGTCGGTGTGTGGGGCTACTGAATTAGACGAGTCGGGGTGTGGGGCTACTGAATTAGACGAGTCGGTGTGTGGGGCTACTGAATTAGACGAGTCGGTGTGTGGGGCTACTGAATTAGATGAGTCGGTGTGTGGGGCTACTGAATTAGACGAGTCGGTGTGTGGGGCTACTGAATTAGATAAGTCGGTGTGTGGGGCTACTGAATTAGACGAGTCGGTTTGTGGGGCTACTGAATTAGATGAGTCGGTGTGTGGGGCTACTGAATTAGACGAGTCGGTTTGTGGGGCTACTGAATTAGATGAGTCGGTGTGTGGGGCTACTGAAATAGATGAGTCGGTGGGAGCTGGACTACTGAATTAGATGTGTTGGTGGGCGAGGCTACTGAATTAGACGAGTTGGTGGGCGTGGCTACTGAATTAGATGAGTCGGTGTGTGGGGCTACTGGATTAGACGAGTTGGTGGGCGTGGCTACTGAATTAGATGAGTCGGTGTGTGGGGCTACTGAATTAGACGAGTCGGTGTGTGGGGCTACTGAATTAGACGAGTCGGTGTGTGGGGCTACTGAATTAGACGAGTCTGTGTGTGGGGCTACTGAATTAGACGAGTTGGTGGGCGTGGCTACTGAATTAGACGAGTCGGTGTGTGGGGCTACTGAATTAGACGAGTCGGTGTGTGGGGCTACTGAATTAGATGAGTCGGTGTGTGGGGCTACTGAATTAGATGAGTCGGTGTGTGGGGCTACTGAATTAGATGAGTCGGTGTGTGGGGCTACTGAATTAGACGAGTCGGTGTGTGGGGCTACTGAATTAGACGAGTCGGTGTGTGGGGCTACTGAATTAGATGAGTCGGTGTGTGGGGCTACTGAATTAGACGAGTCGGTGTGTGGGGCTACTGAATTAGACGAGTCGGTGTGTGGGGCTACTGAATTAGACGAGTCGGTGTGTGGGGCTACTGAATTAGACGAGTTGGTGGGCGTGGCTACTGAATTAGACGAGTCGGTGTGTGGGGCTACTGAATTAGACGAGTCGGTGTGTGGGGCTACTGAATTAGACGAGTCGGTGTGTGGGGCTACTGAATTAGACGAGTCGGTGTGTGGGGCTACTGAATTAGACGAGTCGGTGTGTGGGGCTACTGAATTAGACGAGTGGGTGGGCGTGGCTACTGAATTAGACGAGTCGGTGTGTGGGGCTACTGAATTAGATGAGTCGGTGTGTGGGGCTACTTAATTAGACGAGTTAGTGGGCAGGGCTACTGAATTAGATGAGTCGGTGTGTGGGGCTACTTAACTAGACGAGTTGGTGGGCAGGGCTACTGAATTAGACGAGTCGGTGTGTGGGGCTACTTAATTAGACGAGTTGGTGGGCGTGGCTACTGAATTAGACGAGTCGGTTTGTGGGGCTACTGAATTAGATGAGTCGGTGTGTGGGGCTACTGAAATAGATGAGTCGGTGGGAGCTGGACTACTGAATTAGATGTGTTGGTGGGCGAGGCTACTGAATTAGACGAGTTGGTGGGCGTGGCTACTGAATTAGACGAGTCGGTGTGTGGGGCTACTGGATTAGACGAGTTGGTGGGCGTGGCTACTGAATTAGATGAGTCGGTGTGTGGGGCTACTGAATTAGACGAGTCGGTGTGTGGGGCTACTGAATTAGAGGAGTCGGGGTGTAAATCTACAAATTGTTTTTTGCATTTGTGAAATACCATACATCAGCTCTCATGGCACATAAATTTCCTTGAAATGATGGCAGTGTTTTTATGACTAAAACACTTCCTCCCCGACTTCAGGGGTTATCATGTGCTTGTTTTGTACAGACAACACATCAGTGCTCTCGTATATAAATAATCAGGGGGGTCTGAGGTCATGTTTCTTGTACAAATTGTGTCACCAGATCCTCCTGTGAGCCTAGGGTAAACTGGTGTCAATCAGACCAGTGACTCAGGGCAGTGTATATCCCAGGGTACCTGAATCAGTTAGCAGACATCTAAGGCCCAGGGAATGGAGACTCCACCTAGAGGGGATGGAGCTCCTATAGGAGAAGTTTGGCAGAACAGAAGTAGATCTGTTCACGTATCTCAATACTTTTTTCTGGCTACCCCTGTACTCCCTCCCCCGATTGTTCTCCTTCCTGGAGTTCTAGGGTGCTTTCACATCTCTAGTTCAGTTCATTTGGTCCGAATCAAGGGCAAACAATTATACATTGTTGCATTTTTCCAAAAATGATCAGTACTTTTGCAGTTGGTTCTGTTCGAGGTCGGATCACGTTCTCACCACAAACGAACCACTCCAGAGTTCGTTTGAAAACGTACCGAGACAAGCGTACCTTCAAGGTCTCGGTACGCTTGTTTGGTCCGCTTTTGGTGCGCACCCACGTGCAATTGCTGCTTTCAGACCTGACCAAACAAACTACACCAAAGAGGGAAACGAACTATAGTACGATTCAACCGAACTAAATGAGGCAGGTGTGACAGCACCCCTAGAGAGAGTTTGCCGGAACGGGGCTCATCTGTTACTAGTAGTAACAGTTTTTGAGAAACATTTCTGAGAAATTTCTCACATTAAAGAATATCTTCCTGCTTGCTATTTTGTCTCTTAAGAGAACTGGAGACATTTAAGCTCTCTCGGTTGCGTCCTCTGTTACGGTGCAGAGAGAGAGAACCTAAACACAAAGGTGCAGACTAACGGAGCTTATTCAGCCACAAAAGAACTAAAGCAGTCTACCATTCACAGATGAAAAGACTTGGATGAGAACGCAGATCTGTAGAGAACACAGGGGTAGTCAAACAAGGGAGGGAAACAAACCTAACTCATGACACCCTCGTGCTTGGAATTTGCACCGGCATGGTCAAGATCTTCATTCACCCTAAGCCGGGATACATTCCTAAGGTTGCTATTAATATTTTAATATTGTACTTTTGATGCTTATGTCCACAGAGCTACCCTCTGGAGAAAGGTTAAGCAGAGGATGAGCAAGTGGGTCATTTCACTTGCTTATGTGTCAACCGGCAGCCTTCGCCTTTGGCTGTACGGGCCCATTCGAGTATGGCTGCTTCTAGAGCTTTATTGTCAAGAGTTTCTCTTCAAGAAGTTTGTGATGCGGCAGGCTGATCTTTGCTGTATACTTTTGCTAGGTTCTGTAAACTTGACCTCAGCTCTACCCCAGGGCCGCAGGTGCTTGCTTCCTAGTGTGCACAATGCTTCACACAGACTGGCATCTTGCTCCTATGGTGACGTGGGTATTGCTTTCCCTCACCGATGATGCAGCGTGAGCTCAATTGAAAGGGAACGAATTTCCATTGAATTTGACTTATTCTGAATAAAGTTTCTACATTATTCACATTTACTATCCACTAATGTGCACCTTTAAACCATAATTCAATACACTTTAATCTGGGTTTGTACAGGACTTTACATATATGGTGCATTAAACAAATTTAACTGTGATAAATGTTCCTGTAAACATCTCCATTGTTTTGCAGAGCATTTGACACGGCAATGGTGAGAGAAACACTCGTTGTTGGTCAGGCTTTGCTCTTTACAGGACAAACCTGAAGCTCCAGTAGTGTTTTAAATGATTGAGTGAAACCAGTGGCAGTCTTACCTCTGTTCCTCTGAGAGACTCATCTTAGAGAGAGCGTCCTTTCCTCGCTCCTCTGACATTACTGCAGAGAAACTGCCTCTGAAAACAGCTCAGCGCTGGATCTTTGTGTCGCTGAAGACCATCAGATGCTCAGCATGACCTGGACATGACAATGAGTCCCTGAGATTAATATCATCAGAGATCAGAGTGATAAAAGAGGAGGAAAAATAACTACTAATGATGAATGCTAAACAATAAGAAAAATTAAATATACTACAACCATGTTAAATATTAATACAGTATATGATTTTATTTTTATTTTAGTCTTTTAAGTGACCATAAATTGTCATTAAATTATTTGGTTTTAGTGAGAAACAGCCATGGTGGATATGAGATAAAAAATGTAGACACTAATTCACAAACTGTCTACATAGAGAAAATAGTGTACAAATATACTGTATTGACCGTGCCAGTATTTTGACCTTCTCTGGCGGAAGTAATGGCATTGGGAACACTTCAAGAGATTCGTCTGCTATGAGGTAAAAAAAATTACATAAATACTGTTGGGTTTCTCGCAGAAACCAATCATTTCATGTTTTAAGACATCAATGTATAGTCACAAGCCACTGGCTTTAATATGGATTTGTATGTGTATGTATTTTTAACTTTTATAGTGACTCTCAATTGACAAACATTATACACTCCACTTTTTAAAAAAAACAGCCACATTTTCCAAGTCCCCTAGAGTTACATTTTTGAGTTTTACGATTTTTGAATCCATTCAGCCGATCTCCGGGTCTGGCGGTAACATATATTTTAGCATAGCTTACCATAAATAATTGAATTTGATTAAACTGTTAGCATCTCGAAAATTACCAAAGCGTTTCAATATTTTTCCTGTTTAAAACTTGACTCTTCTGTAGTTACATCATGTACTAAGACTGACGAGAAATGAAAAGTTGTGATTTTCTAGGCCGATATGGCTAGGAACTATACTCTCATTCCTGCATAATAATCAAGGAGCTTTGCTGCCGTCCCATGAGTGCAGCGGCGCAATAATATTACACAGCGTCTGAAAATAAGCGAATTTCTGTCACCATAACCAATGTGACAAATTGATCACACAGAGCCTTGCAACTATGGAGACATTTTTTGAGAGATGATTCAGAAGATATTTACTTTGGTGCAGATCCTGAACCATATCTATTTGAACAGGAATAAACTGAAGATGAGCTTTTGGAATGTGAAAGTAGCAAAGCTCCTGGATTATTACACAGGAATGAGAGAATAGTTCTTCAGTTTTCTAAAATGTAACCGAACACTACTCTAAACTAATTGATTCAGTGATCATAAATGATTTTTTTCTCTCGTTAACTACACATTTATGTTTATCCTTGGTGGCGAGCTTGTATATGATATCATCATTGTGTAAGTTTCTCCCAATTACAATTTCAGTCATTTTATGGCTGAAACACCTGCATTGTGTTAGTTGGGGGGGGGAGTTCTAATAAATGGTTAAGTTGATTTTAGCTCTTTAGGGTTAGCATGTATTTGCTTAGCCTATAGAAGAAAATTATAAATTGCCACATATCTGCAATGCCTTTTGATTATTTTATAAAAACTTCTCACATGGTTGTAACGACCGACTCCAAGCCGTGACAAATAAATGGAGGACATAGTGGATTGGTAAGGTGAAGAACAGAAATATTTATTTTTACAAAAATAAGAAAATGTATATAACAATGAATCGCTGCTCCGAGCTGTGATTCGACACACCCATGTCACGTGACTACAGCTAAACGAAGCACTGAACATTTTGTGATATGAGATTTATAGTGCACTTTGGTTAGTTATATTTAGGCTAGATTTAAATGAGATATATTGACTGATTGGTATAGACAGCGACAAATAGTCAGGATAGATATAGGCTAGTGGCAGATATTCTTAAGTAATATAGATAGATGGAGGCTCCACATAAGAGATGTCACATAACAGACACTATCTGGTGTGGGAGCGTTTCCATTTGGAAACACCACAAAAAGTGAGATGTGTGTATTGTGTATTGTATTGGCCCAGAATGCATGATCCATTAACTTAATTTTCTGTAATTTCCCTCATTTGTTTGTACTTGCTAAAAAAAATATTTGTGCATGCCAGCAACAAGTGTCCCACCTTGTGAGAGAATTTTTTCAAAGGCTGGAGAAATTATATATATATATATATATATATATATATATATATATAAAGTCGACTAAGTCCTTCACCAGCAGAGCAATTCATATTTTTGAATAAAAATGTTATGTAACAAATGACACATTGTGGCTTTATTTCTTTTAATAATTTTAATTTTTCCATGACAAAAAAAAATCAAAAAACTAAAGTTATTTACAATGAGGAGGCTACAGGTTACAAAACCAAGTAGTTGTCAGCCAGATGTTAAAAACCTGTTTTTTGTTTTGTTTTTAACATACAGTAGTAGATCAATGTCAAGGTTATTTCAGATCAATACATGCAAGTGTCCACTAGATGGCGTCATGGAGAGGGGTGTTGTCTCGAAGCTGTGGCACATTTGCTTCAACTGTTTCAGTGCTTCACGAAGCCTCGGTCTGCCCATCACTGACAATAACAAAACCACAACAAAGTAAACGGGAGCAAACAACTCTCAAGCCGCTCGCATGTAGTGCCAGAATCCCTGTAGCTCTCTCAAGCTACTCTCTCTCTCAAAGGCTCAGCTTTAATAAGGGAAGAAACAGGTGCCCATCATTCCCTTGATGAGTCTGCCCAGGTGCACATCATTCTCTCAATGAGTCTCACAGCCACACCCACCCGTCGGTAACAGCAGGGGTAACGGGAGACCCATCACATGGTACACTTACACACACGAGAGAAGTGCCAATCGAAGGCATATTCCACATTTTATCATAGGTGGTCTTGACTAAAACACAAGGGTCAACTGATATTTATACATTTATGATTCAGTTTCTTAAACAAGTTAATTTACTGAAGGCTACCAGGAAAGCTAGGAAACTAAGTGTATTAAATTTATCCATACATTCATTAATCTTATGCCTAATATGATGAGCTTCGTTAATGTTTCTTGTCAAATCACATTGACAGTTACTTGAATCGTGGAAATTATAGGTTATTATATAATTATATTGTTAATTCAAAATGGAGAAATTAGGCAAAAGTGTCTTAGTTTGCATCTCTGATTATCCTAACATATGTCAAATATGAAATGTTTAGTTTACCTCCTTACATCTGATCTCACGCTGTATGACCGTTAACTGGAATTTGCACACAGCAGCTTCTGTGAACACAAGCCCGCCTCCTTTGATTTGATTGGTCAACTCAAGCATTTTGACATTGACGAGCGGCGACAGACCAATGACAGCTCAGATGAAAAGATCTTGTGCTGTACAATATCAATGCAGCACTTAAGTATGTTACATGTATGCCTGTCTTTTCTGTGTTGGTCTAGATTTTAGCTGTGTCTCATTTCGTTAAATTTCGAAGGCTGCGTCCTCCGGAGGACCCGTCCTGTGTAGGATGCAGTATACAGAGTGTCCTCAATCAGAATTAAAGAGATGTCCTTCGCAGGACACACAGGCAGGAAGTATCACGTTGCTATACCAACACGTTCAGCCTCGCTGTGCTCTCACGCCAGTTTAAATGTATGAAAATTATTTATAACTTGAAAATGACTATGAAATGTTTCTTGTCTTGACAGCAATGTACTGTTCTAAACGTTTAAAATATACTAAACAGTTGTAATCCTGTTTAACACAACTATCTGTTTGAGGTAATAGAGCTTAAAAATCAAAAACAAGCTTAAACTACCTACATTTAAACACCACACCTACGCTCGCATGTATATCTGGCAGTGGTGCAGTTTTTTCATATAATATAAAAAAATGATCACGATTGTTAATGGTGACGCAAAGGGGTTATCTCCAGCCGTGAAGGCTACACCTCATGCACACTCTGAATTCCGAAACCGGTTTTAGTTTTGTTTGTTTTTTCGCCATTTTTTTAGCCTAGAAATCTAGACGTACCCTAGCGGCAGCAAATCTAATCTGCCCGCGAGTGTCGTCTAGCAACTCTCAATACCCTTCTGAGCTTATTTCCTTATCCTTCACCTAACTGAGTGCCTTGGACCTGCCTTTTTTACCCTTCTGAGCTGTAATCGTGTAACTTTTGCTGGGCCAATCACATTGTGTGTAGAGTCGGTGGGCGGGGCCATAATGACGACGGCCGAGTTGCGTTTGCGTGCTTCTAGTAAACACAGAAACTGGCGAACGGCGGTCTGTCGAATCAGCTTTGACCGCGACTCTGGAAGACTTGAGTTCAGCTTTTCTCTGAGAAAAGAACAAAGAACGGCACTGAAGTCATTCTGAAGAAGGGAAGATGTGTTCGGAGTTTAGCCGACCGGATACGGTGAATGTTTAATCTGTCAGCGAGCTCTGCTTCACCTTCGTTGCTCTGGTTGGTGTAGCGCTATCCTATCGCGTGCAGAGGGAGTTTGAAAGACAGCCGTTTATCCGCCCCTCGGACTGAGCTGTCAATGGTGAGTTTCCAGACCAAACATCTGGATGTGGATCCGGCTTGTCAGGCTACCATTTTTTCCCTTTGTTTTTGTTGTTTGACAGGGGTCTTCTCATGGCCCTTCCCAACACCCAGCTGATCTGCCTAGAGCAGCGAGACTGCCCGCTGGAAGCACACACCCAGGACTTTTTCAAAGGAAGACTTCGCCGCATTCGTGGAGTGGGTGCTGGTAAATAACCACTAGCCATTTACCATCAGCCCTGCTGAGGAGGATCGTGTTACCACCCTCACTCCACCACTGCCCCCTGCTCCGCCTCAGTCCGTCGACTCTTCGGCGCCCCCTTGGCTCCTGTCTCCCTTGACTCCATCAGGTACCATCGGTCATACAGCTTCTCCAGGCTCCCTCTTCTCTCCGGCTCCGCATTGGTCAGTCATCGACCTGCCTGCGGCTTCATCTGGCTTCGCCCTCCCTTCAGCTCCGCCTTTGTCCTCGGTCCCTCCAGATCAGCCACTGCCCTCTGGTCCACCGGTTCCACCTCGACTGCTCGCCACTGCGGTGTCACCTTGGTCTCCAGGACCATCTGCGTTGCGGAGGCTCATTGGCTCCATCAGATGCTTCTCCGTTTGTCATCCCCAGGGTATCTTCATCCTCCCTGTCATCTCCTCCGTGGCTGCTCCCACCACCCACTCCGCCCTGGGGCCTCGTCCTGGCTGGTTTCTGGTACACTATCCGGATCCTGCTCCTGGCTTCCCTCTGGCTCCTCACTTTCCCTACTCCCCTTTGACTCTGTTTTTCCCTCTGACTCCGTGTGCCGCCCCTGACTGTCTGTTTTGTTGTGCTCCACTCCCTCCTCCTGAGCCCCCATCCTCCCTCCTCTGATGTTAATCTATGGCGCCAGGACGCGCCTTTTCAGGAGGGGGTGTCATGTTACATGTATGCCTGTCTTGTCTGTGTTGGTCTAGATTGTGTTTCTGCCCAATTCAGTTAATTTGTCATGTCAGTCACCTGTGCCTTGTCTTTCACCTGCACCTTGTTATCCACATTTTCACTAAACTCTCTAACATTTGGCCCTGATCCAAAACCTGATCTAACTGGAAAAACTGGATTTTCCAAAGAACACTTTCGACTCCGTATTATCACAAAACAACATAAAACTGGAAAAAACTTTTTTTTACAAAGAAATTAAATTAAAATATATTTTCTACAACATCAATGTCCACAAAACAGTGTTTTAGTAATTCCTGGCTACTTCTTGATTGTTTGTTCTACTTTTACAACTGGTTTAAGTTAATATGTCATAACTTAACCAAATCATTATCATAACTCATATGAAATCCAATATATTTTTATATTATTATTTTATCAATATTATTCCCCCCAGATAAGGTTAATGGTGTAAGTATTAAAGCTTACCTGCAGGAAATCAGATGGTCTTGTCCCACAGTAAAATAATCCAGAAGTCTGTCAAACTCTTTCACTTTCAGACTTACCTGAGATAAGAGAGGCTTGTATCACGTGACCACTGCACCTCACGCAAAAGCAGATAGCAGAAAGAAAAGGGAAAAAAAGCAGAAAGCAGAAAGAAAAGGGAAAAAAGCAGATAGCAGAAAGAAAAGGGAAAAAAGCAGATAGCAGAAAGAAAAGGGAAAAAAAGCAGAAAGCAGAAAGAAAAGGGAAAAAAAGCAGATAGCAGAAAGAAAAGGGAAAAAAAGCAGATAGCAGAAAGAAAAGGGAAAAAAAGCAGATAGCAGAAAGAAAAGGGAAAAAAAGCAGATAGCAGAAAGAAAAGGGGAAAAAAGCAGATAGCAGAAAGAAAAGGGAAAAAAAGCAGATAGCAGAAAGAAAAGGGAAAAAAAGCAGATAGCAGAAAGAAAAGGGAAAAAAAGCAGATAGCAGAAAGAAAAGGGAAAAAAAGCAGAAAGCAGAAAGAAAAGGGAAAAAAAGCAGATAGCAGAAAGAAAAGGGAAAAAAAGCAGATAGCAGAAAGAAAAGGGAAAAAAAGCAGAAAGCAGAAAGAAAAGGGAAAAAAAGCAGATAGCAGAAAGAAAAGGGAAAAAAAGCAGATAGCAGAAAGAAAAGGGAAAAAAAGCAGATAGCAGAAAGAAAAGGGAAAAAAAGCAGATAGCAGAAAGAAAAGGGAAAAAAAGCAGAAAGCAGAAAGAAAAGGGAAAAAAAGCAGATAGCAGAAAGAAAAGGGAAAAAAAGCAGATAGCAGAAAGAAAAGGGAAAAAAAGCAGATAGCAGAAAGAAAAGGGAAAAAAAGCAGATAGCAGAAAGAAAAGGGAAAAAAAGCAGATAGCAGAAAGAAAAGGGAAAAAAAGCAGATAGCAGAAAGAAAAGGGAAAAAAAGCAGATAGCAGAAAGAAAAGGGAAAAAAAGCAGATAGCAGAAAGAAAAGGGAAAAAAAGCAGATAGCAGAAAGAAAAGGGAAAAAAAGCAGAAAGCAGAAAGAAAAGGGAAAAAAAGCAGATAGCAGAAAGAAAAGGGAAAAAAAGCAGATAGCAGAAAGAAAAGGGAAAAAAAGCAGATAGCAGAAAGAAAAGGGAAAAAAAGCAGATAGCAGAAAGAAAAGGGAAAAAAAGCAGAAAGCAGAAAGAAAAGGGAAAAAAAGCAGATAGCAGAAAGAAAAGGGAAAAAAAGCAGAAAGCTGGCAGCGCTTCCAGCAGCAAAACATAAGCAGTTATTTTGTAATATTTTAAAATTAGTGTAATTTTTCCAATGTACACTACTGTTTTCATGCATTTGCATAAATTATAACACTTAAATGTTATAATATATATATATATATATAATGTCTGTGAGAAGTAGCCTAGCCTGTATGCTGAGTTTCGGTTTATTTATGAGACCGCTCCAGTTCATGTGCAACTCAAATGATCACTCCGTCACGGGATGTCTGCTATATTATTTATTTAAGCTTATTTATTAAATTCAGGCAAATGATGAAACATTTATTAAAATTAAGATACAAAATACAAAGCTTTCTACAAAACAAATCTTAATGAAGTGGTCAAAATTATTTCTGACTCGATGTCTTTGCACATCTGTGCACGTTTCATAATCAATATAGCCTAGATGAAAATAACATTATAATATTTAAACATAACTATAAAATAAAATACATTGTTTGGCTAAAAAGCCTAGGAGCTCCTCCTTTCCTGTCGTCGGCGATAAAATGTTTGCACAACGAGGACGTTCATTTGGTGGATTTGCCTCGAGTATAGCTGGTGCTGCAGATAGTAATGCCATAATATTAACAGTATTGGCAATGATGCGTCTGTTCATTCATTCTTGTCAAAGGTTTTTTTTTTTTTATATATATATATATATTTCAGATATAAGTAAACATTACATCCAGTTATCTTAACAAGCAACAATGGATCACAATATAAGGTTCTATAAATAGAACAGTGGGAAGGAAGGGAAGAAAAAAATATATATACAAAAAAAAATTACAGAGTCAAGAAGTAAGTTATATAATTTCTAACAAGTCATTGTATATTTCCACAAGTTTGACACTTTTTTTGTTATTAATTTTTTTAAGTGTCCTAATTAAATAGTTTAAGTCACAAAGGTAATTATTCAATTTGGGTATTAATGATGAAAATTTACATTTATGAATATAGTATTTTGCCATCAAGATACATACATTCCCAATGTACTCTATACTATGATTGCAATGAGAAAAATAACAAATTATATCGCACATAGTAAAATCAATGAAAAAACTGGACTTAGAAGCAAGAAATTTTGACAAATCAGACCAGAATTCTTTGATAAAGGGGCATTTGAAGAACAGATGATCCACTGACTCAGTATTGGAATTACACAATTTACAATTCAATTGAAAATTACCAAATTTAGAAGTAATCTCATTAGTTGGGTAAATGTTATGTAGAATTTTTAAATGTAGTTCTTTAACTTTATTTGGGACACTAAATGTATAAGGTAATAACCACGCCTTTTTCCAATTTATCTTATCTATTAAAGAGTTCCAAAAAAATTCCCCCTTGGGGTGATTCTTTTTCTTAACTGAAATACATTTCTTATAGATTTATTACTACATTTTGGGTCATGAATGCTCTTGTCTTCAATCAGAAAATTTTGTTCAATTTTAGCTATCTTATCAAAAGCTAAATGACATCTCATTAAATGACCAAGTCCTTTCTTATAGCTTTAACCACTGTGAGAAATTCTTTATGTACAACAGGAAAATTGTGTTTGGACATGAAATCATAATAAGAATAAAGATTCCCTTGAGGATCTAGGATATCACAAAGATAATCAATACCTTTTTCATGGCAATATCCAAGGAAAATCGATTTGTTCTTAACTAAGATGTCCTCATTATCCCATAGCTTCACTTTATGGGGGGAGAAATTGTGAACAAAACAAAGTTTCCATGCCAGAAGAGCTTGTCCATGAAATTTAGAGAGTTTTATAGGTACTTTAGAAGAAGAGAAGTTACAAGTTAACAGGAAATTAAGAAATTAAGAATTATTTTTTAAAGACATTGTGATGGATAATATACCACATTGAGTCTGGTGAATTAACACAATTCTTTACCCCATTTCACTTTGAAAGTATTTTACCGCATAAAAAACTGATGTTTATTTTTTCAAAATAATTTGAACATTAAACTATTGATTTGTTTACAAGTATTATTATGGACAAATAGTGAAAGGGATGGATATATGAAGCGAGATAGACCTTCAGCTTTTATTAAGAGAATTCGACCAAGGAGTGATAAATCTCTTTGAAGCCAATTGTTAAATATTAGTTTTGTCTTTTTAACTTTAGGAGGAAAATTCATGTCTTGCCTAAAGGTGATTTTCTTACTCATATAGATGCCAAGATACTTCACACTGTCTTTGATGGGTATATTACAAACAGAGGTTTCAATATTATCAAATAAACAAAGAATTTCGCATTTAGGAATATTTAGTTTTAAGCCAGAAGCTTCTGAAAAGAATGTAATAATTTCAAGGGCTTTTGTTATCTGATTAGTATTTTCTAAAAACAGGGTTGTGTCATCCGCAAGTTGTGAAATTCTTTTTTTTTGTGATCAAATGTTTATTGAAAGGAAAAGAACAAGATACTTCAAGGCATTTCAAAATCCCAACAAGACAGTCAAAAGAAAATGTAAATATACATATATAAAAAACATATACACACTAACATAAAATAAAATATATATACATAAACAATATACGCATATAGGGAAATTAAATTTAAAAAAAGAAGAAAAAAAAGAGGGGAACACTTACATATAAATGGGAATTACTCAAGTTCAGGAGCTCGAATTAATGTAATAAATTATCATAACCAGGCTTTCAATGACTCAGCAAAAGTGTTCCAACTACAGAGTGTCTTTTCATTCACACCATTAACTCGAGCAGTAGACAATTCTAGAAAGATCACATCCAGAAATGTAAGAATCCAACATTTTACAGAAAGTGAATGAGGTTTCCATCTCAATGCAATCATTTTTTTAGCAGCTGTGATGCCCGCTAGTACTATGTGCTTATGCTGAATATTAGAGTTCAGCATTGTTAAATTATTTAATAACAATACAGGCACCGTTGCAGGTATTGTTACTGAAACCAAATCAGACAATCTAGATGCTACCTCTGTCCAAAACAGAGCAACAGGCGGGCACTCCCACATCATGTGTAAGAAAGTACCTGGAACCTTGAGAACACATAGAGTACAAGTTGGTTCGGTTAATCTCTTCATTAAATGGAGTTCGGGAGGGGTTAAATACGTTCTATGTACAAAGTTGAAGTGGATCTGTTGGTGATCAGGGTTACGAGAGGCCTCCTTTATATTTACCCAGACATCCTCCCAAATAAAGTCTGGGTCCAAATTCGGGCAGTCATGTCTCCACAGTCTATCTAAAGGCTGTGTGTTATTAGAGCCCTCCAAAATAAAATTATATAATATGGACACCAAGCCGCTATTATTTCCATGAACGATAATCAAACTATGCAATGGGTGTACACGCAAAGGTTGTTGCCAGGGTACACCATATGCTTTGAAGGCCGATCTAAGCTGTAAATAAAAGAAAAACGAGGAGGCTGGCAGATTGAATGAGTTGGCAATATCTTGAAAAGAACACAAGCCAGAATCATTATAAATGTCTCTCAAGTGATGAACACCACTCCTACTCCAATGCGAATGAGGAATGGGTCTACCACCAATTGTCAGACCTTTTTTGTTGAATATGGGAGACTGTGTATGCCATCTACAGGAGATCTTGCATCTAGATTCAACCAACCTCCAAATTTTAATTAGATGGGAAACTATAGGACCAAAGCGCAGCTGACATTGCTTATCTGATACATTTGAAAAAAGAACATCTTCCAAATTCCACGGATGCACAATGTGTTCTTCAATCTTACGCCAAGAGACAGGGATATGAGGGTTAAACCATACGAGCAGAGGCCGGAGCACGAAGGACCAAAAATAAAATGTGTTTATTTACCCCCCATCTACCCTCTTCCTCTGTAAAGTGGCTAACTTCAGACGCGGTCTTTTCCTATTCCAGATGAATTGAGATACTACCATGTATTTTATTCCAGAAGTTGGAAGAGAGGGGTATCATGGAACTAAAAAAATTAATATGAGGTAAAATATTCATTTTTACAATAGAGATTCGAGCCTGTAGAGAATTGGGTAGATTAATCCATCTGTCCAAATCTCTCTTGATGTCCTTGCCTACTTCTGAAAAATTGTGCATTACAATATGGTTTAAAGAAGGAAAAATTTGAATCCCCAGATATTTAAAGTGCTTAACAACAGAAATAATGGGTGGATACTGCAAAATTTTTGCTGACTCATTTAAAGGTAAAAGGGCAGATTTAGACCGGTTAACCTTAAAACCAGATAAGCAGCCAAACTCTTCACAAATAGACAGCAGGGTAGAAATAGAGTGTACTGGATTTTCCATGAAAACAAGAACATCATCAGCATCAGCATATGATGATGTCTACATGATGCAAAGTATTGTGAATGGAAATAGGTTGTATCTCAGTGCACTGTCGAATCATTTGGGCAAGAGGTTCAAGGGAAAGAGCAAAAAGAGCTGGACTCAAAGGACATCCTTGTCGCGAAGACCTAGTGATAGCAAATGGTGAGGAAAGCAGTTGTCCTGTAAGTACTAATGCTGTGGGATTTGAGTAAAGGACTTTAATCATATGTATAAAACCTTTGCCAAAACCCATATTTTCCAGAACAGACCACAAGAATGACCACTCCATCCTATCAAAGGCCTTCATCGCATCAAGGGACATCCCTACTGAAGGAGCTTTAGCACCCACTGCTGCATCAATTATATGCAGGAGGCGCCTGACATTATCTACTGCCAGTCTAGACTTAATAAAACCTGTTTGATCACAATGGACTAATAAAGGCATGTGATCCTGAATGCGTCGGGCAAGAACCTTTGCATACATTTTTTAATCTGCCTTTAGTAAACTTAATGGCCTATAGTTTGCACATTCTGTAGGATCCTTATCTTTCTTTAAAAGAACAGATATTAGGGCAGTATTGACATCTCTAGAGAAGCTGCCTTTTTCATCTGAGGCTATTATCATGTTCAAGAGCAAGGGACCCAATTCATTCCAGAATATAAAATAAAGCTCGGGAGGTATACCATCTAAACCAGGTGATTTATTCCTTTGCATGGCAAGGGCTGACTCTTTCAATTTTTCTAAAGAAATGGGGTTATCAAGTAGAGCGGAAACATCTGTTGCCAGTTGTGGTAACTGTAATTTTTTAAGAAAATTATTACATCTATCTTGTTCAGATTGAAGCTCCGATTTATACAAATTGGAATAAAAGATACGAAATGTCTCATTAATTTGTTTGGGTTCAGTTGTGACGATGCCCCTTGAGGATTTGATGGAGGAAATATCAGCAAAATGCTCATTTGATCTAATTTTCATAGCCAACAGATGACTAGGTCTAGACCCATGGAAGTAGTATCGTTGTCTAGTTCTATGGATTAAAAACTCTGACTGTCACTTCAGAATATTATTTATTTATTTCTTAACAAGGTCACGTTCCACTGCTATTTGTGAAGAGTAATTACTCTGTAAGGTGGAATCTAGTCTAACAAAGTCCACTTCAAGAGCTTGCAATTTGGCAGATCTGGCTTTGCGCAGATTAGAGGAAAATAATACGGCATTGCTCCGTATAAAACCTTTTGTTGCTTCCCATAATATTCTAGGGTCCTCAACTGATCCTACATTAAACTTCAAAAAATCCTCTAACTGCTAAGATGCGCGCTTCTCTTCCCACAAATTTTGTCAAACCCCAACCACTAAATAGCCAAAGTCGGCGGCCTATACGGGGAATGGTGTGCTTTAACTCTTCTAAGGGATCGGGGGTACGGTGTCCGCCCCAGGGGTGCAAACGTACCCCAAAAGTGCCATAGACGATTGATGGGGCAAAACTTTGACCCCTCGTAGCTCCGAGCGAGGATCTCAAACACACACATATATTACACGAAATTTGAATATAAATTACAGTTATTATTAGTGGTGCTTGCGGTAGCAACATCTAAGATGTCAGTGTCAAACAAATAAAATAAAAAATTTTCCTTACTTATTGCATGTAAATCATGAAGTCTGAGGATTAATAACACACAACGTCTGCTCGGACCAGCGCCATCTTGGCCCCTCTCTTGTCAAAGTTAGCCGCTGAATTGACAACACACTGACGTCAGACGCACGTCCGCTAACAAACCAATCAATGTTTTTTTTTTTTTGTTTTTTTTTTGTATTTGAATGTATTTTTTTTTTATTAGGAGAACATATGAATTACAACATTGAATCCAACATACAACAAAAAAGCTTCACAGGATAGTAGTCACATGTTTTCAACAAGATTAACAAGAAAAAGAAAAAAAGAAAAGATTTAATAAAAAATAAATAATAATAATAATAATAAATCCAAGTATTTCTTCCTTTTTCTTACTGACAAATTCAATACTCATATAAATTGTTAAGCATAGTGGGGACATTACAATATAAAGAATTCATCCATAAAGTTTAACAAAGTGTCATTCTTTTTGTTTTTAATTAATTTTAATGCTTTGTTCAGCGATTCCATCTCTTTTAAAAATAAACTACATTTAGGGATGCATTTGGCAAATTTTTGTTTATGAATATAATATTTACCATGCAAGATGTAGAAGTTCATCACAAATTCAATCATTTTGCTTCTGTTTGAGAAAGAGCATATAATGTCTTTTAGAGATAATTTATAATTAAAATTTCTGGGGGCAAAAAGATAAGAGCTAACATCAGACCAAAATTTTAAAGATAAATCACAGTTGTAAAACAAATGAGCCAGGTCTTCCTCGTGTACAGTTTGCTGTCAATGTTCATGAATTTTGATAATGAAACTTTACATGGGTAGATTTTATGAAGTATTTTAAAATGTACCTCTTTAACTTTATTCAGCATACAAAATTTATATGGATTTAGCCATGCCTCTTTCCAATTAATATCGGCAATTTGTGCATTCCAAAAAAATGTCCCTTTAGGAGAGATTTTATGATTAGATTGAAAAATTAATCTGATATGTTTGTTATTACAGGAATGAGAAAATAGTTTGATACCATCAACTATTAACTCGGGAAGTTTCCTTTCGTTACTTCCAAAAGTAAGGTGACTTTTCATTAAATGTTTCAACCCATTTGGAATAGCTTTCACAACTTACCGAAACTGTTTAAATGGAATGGGGAAATTGTAGGTAAACATAAAATCTTCATAAGACAAAACATTTCCATTTTCAAAACCATTTTCAAACCATTTTGTATAAATAAGGACTTATTTCTAGAGGTAAAGAGATAATTGTTCCAAGAAGCATTTTGTGTGGAGAAAAATTGTGGTGGTAACCAATTTTCCAAGCTAATAACGCTTGCTGATGAAATCTGGATAGTTTAATTGGTAGTTTTCCAGGCAGATAGTTACATCTCAGTAGAAAAGATAAGCCTCCAAGCTTTTTGAAAATAGACTGAGGAATAAAGAAACATAATGAATTTTCATTTCTTTGACAGTTTCTTAACCAATTAAGTTTAAAAGTATTATTGATATAAAAAAAATCTAACATCTCTAGGCCACCATCAGCTCTTTTGCCAGATATAATATCCTTTTTTAATTTGCAAGGTTTATTTTTCTAAATAAAGTCAAGAAAGGTTTTATTAATTTCTTTGGAAGTTTTATCACTCACATAAAGGGATAGAGCTGGGTAAACAAATCTGGAAAGACCCTCAGCTTTGGAAAGCAACACTATCCCAAACAAAGTCAGATCCCTTTGTAACCAATTATTCAAATATTTTTAGTTTTTTAAATTTTAGGCATAAAATTCAGTTGTTCACGTGTATTTGTATTTTTGGAAATATGAATGCCAAGATATTTAACAGAGTTTTTTACTGGTATGTTTTCAACTAATAGATCTGTAGAATCGTGTAAAATAAAATTTAACATTAAACCAGAGGATTTGAAAATTTGGATGTACATTTCAGGGCTTTTTCAACCTGATTTATCTCTCAGAAATAAAGCAGTGTCATCTGCCAGTTGAGAAATATATGGGGGCTGGGCGCAGTCCTGGCCCAGGAGGTGGAGGGGGGAGAGCGGCCGGTGCTGTACATTAGCCGTAAGCTCTCGAAGAGAGAGGCTAAGTACAGCACCATCGAAAAGGAGTGCCTTGCCATCAGGTGGGCCGTACTCACCCTCCGCTATTACCTCCTGGGGCGAGAGTTCACCCTCTGTTCGGACCACGCTCCTCTCCAATGGCTCCACCGCATGAAGGATACCAACGCGCGGATCACCCGTTGGTATCTAGCTCTTCAGCCTTTTAAGTTCAAGGTGGTCCACAGGCCGGGTGCTCAGATGGCTGTGGCCGATTTCCTCTCCAGAAATGGGGGGGGGGGGGGGCTGCAGGCCGGACGGCTCCCCGGCCTGAGTCGGGCGGTGGGGGTATGTGGCAAGGGGGGCGTGGTTCAGCGAGGTCTGCAGCGGGAGAGAGAGCCGCGGGACGAGCGGTAAGTGAGTGGGTTGGACGCAGATTAATAACACCTGTCTCTTGTTCCAGTAATGAGCGCGGAGAGGGGATAAAACAGCAGTGGAACCGGAAGCCTGGGAGAGAGAGAGATCGGACGGTTGATGCCAAACACCCTAAGAGACTGAGTAACCGGAAGCCGGAAGTGCCGACCCGGAAGTGATTGCATGAGTTTATGAGAAGTCACACACCTGAGTGTGCTGCTGTGTTTTTGAGCCTTGAAAATAAAGTTAGCGTCAACAGTCCAGCCGACCCCCGTGTCCTCTTCCTTCCACACCCATGAACTTGTTACACAGATTAAAATTAGTATCAATGATACAAGAAACCTCTGGAGGTTTTTGAGGTACACTGCTGACAACAGTTTCCCAATCACAAACAAGGCACACACACACACACACACACACACACACACACACAAACACTTACGGAGCTGAGGCTCACCACAGGAGGAGTGATCGCTAAGGGCAAATGTTGGAGCACCACCACCACCACCAACACAAGAGATCCTTCACCCGTGGGACCCCAGCTCCTGAAAGGATAGTGAAAAATAAGTTAGCTACTTTAAAAAAAAATTCAATTAAACCACAACTTGACTGTGTCAAACAATAATAACAAAAACACAAATCACAGACCATATACAGATATTTAAACAAAAAGAAACCACATTAACTCAATTCAAAACAGGGGAGACAAGATCGGACGGAGCAAACACAGTTTTATGCTCCGGTTCCAGAGGCCAGTGAGCGTCAACCCCAAAATAAAAACAAACTATTACAAATCAATGAAACCAGACAGCGACAATCCACTCGATTAGTTGAAAGATAGAGCCATTCACTCAGTATGGACACGGAGAGACGACAGGGCTGTAAGTATAGCGACAGCAGAGCAAATGATCACAGACGAGAGGGAGAATCCGAAGCCCAATACAAATACAGAAATACAGCCAGCAGCCAGATCACCCTGTAGCCCAAGACTGGTTTCCCACTGAAGCTAAGCAGGGCTGAGCCTGGTCAGTACCTGGATGGGAGACCAACTAGGAAAACCAGGAGCTGCTGGTAGAGGTGTTAGTGAGGCCAGCAGGGGGTGCTCACCCTGGGGTCTGTGTGGGTCCTAACACCCCAGTATAGTGATGGGGACACTATACTGTCAAAGAGCACCGTCCTTCAGATGAGACGTTAAACCGAGGTCCCGACTCTCTGTGGTCATTAAAAATCCCATAGCACTTCTCGTAAAAGAGTAGGGGTGTAACCCCGGTGTCCTGGCCAAATTCCCTTGATTGGCCCTTACCAATCATGGCCTCCTAATAATCCCCATCCACTGAATTGGCTCTATCACCCTCTCTCCTCTCCACCTATCGCTGGTGTGTGGTGAGCGCACTGGCGCCGTTGTACTGTGGCTGCCGTCGCATCATCCCAGTGGATGCTGCACACTGGTGGTGGTTGAGGAGAGACCCCTGACATGAGTGTGAAGCGCTTTGGGTGTACAGTTGTACATATGAAAGCGCTATATAAATGCCTCATTCATTCATTCATTCAACAACACAATTACTTAAATATATACATCAACTGCTAGTATTTCCAGCTCATAACTACATGCATGACAACACTTACCGGAAAATGATGACGTGTTCGACAATTTATTCACAGGCGCGGGTACACCGCATTCAAATAAACGGCCCTTTAACTGGGATACAGGGAACAATCTGCTTTCCACAGAACAGTTAACGTACATACCTGAGGGGTGAGCTGTCTTATAATCCAGCCATGGAAGCAGCCGAAGAAAAAAAGGAGATGAAAGGACAGGCTAGAATGCAACATTAACTCATTAATACCACCGCACAACAACTAAGCCTTGAACACTAACAGCTAAAGGGATAGAGGGACAGAAGGAAAAGAAGGTACGAGTGCGGTATTAGGAAGAAATTAGGCAGCTAACTGAGGCCGTCGAGATCAACGCAGCAGAAATTAAAGACTGCAAAACTCTTCTGTTCGCAAAGTCTCGGCTTTGAAGAAGGACAACGTGGAGCTAATGGAACGCGTCTTAGATCTTGAACGATAAAAACGCCGGTGGAATCTCAGGATTCATGGACTGAAAGAGAAGGAACGTGAAGACATGTGAGGCAGTCACTGGGTAACTGGTGAAAATCTCCCCATCATGGTCATCGAGCATCAACCACATTGTGGACTCAGATCATCGAATAGGTAGACGTGAAGAAAACAAAACAAGACAAGTGATCGTTCATTTCACTCAGAACCGAGATGCGCTGTGGAGAATGACCAAGGACCACACAATCTGCAAAGAGCTTCATAAACAACACACAACGTAAAGTCCAGTGGCCTGTTGCACAAATCTGGTTTAGGTTTTAACCCGGGTAAGTTTGCGGTTAGTTTGAGCAAACTCTGGTTTTTGAGGCCTATAAAGGTGGATTGTTTTTTTGGCGGTGTTCATTGCCATGATAACTTACGCTACATGGCTAACCTGCTCCAGATCAGGCTTTATTCTGGGTTAGAGATCACAAACCCAAACTGGACCAATGAGAGAGTTGAAAGAGTTGAACTGAAAATGAAGAGATTTTTGCTTAAAATAAGTAAAATAACCTGCCAGTGGGGTGAGAACAATAATCTAGTTTTAAGATGATTTTTCTTACCCCACACGCAGATTATAGTAGTTCTTTTTTTCCCAATACAAGACAATTACCTTTGTGTATAGTAAATACTTCTTGTTATAAGAATTTTTAGATGTTTGTACTAGAATCAAGACAAAAATACTAAGTACATTTTTTTTTTAGCAGTGTGAAGTGGGACAGTCACATTGACTCAATTGTGGAAAAGGCTCAGCAGAGACTGTGCTTCCTTCATCAGCTGAGGAAGTTCAACCTGTCACAGGAGCTGCTGATTCCGTTCTACTCGGCTGTCATTGAGTCGGTTTTATGCACCTTCATCACTGTCTGGTTTGGTTCAGCTACCAAATCAGACCTCAGGAGACTGCAACATACCATAGCGACTTGCCAACCCTCCAGGACCTTCCAGACTGAAGAACAGAACAGGATCCACTTATCACAGACTCCACTTTACCTTTAGCCTTGAAATCTAGATGCACCCTAGAATTTTTTTCTAGGTGCGGCAGTGGCTCAGTGGTTCATGTCGGTTGTCTACAAACCAGAAGGTTGGTGGTTCAATCCCCGGTTCCACCTGACCAAGTGTCGAGGTGTCCATGAGCAAGACACCTAACCCCAGCTGCTCCCGACGAGCTGGATGAGCCTTACATGGCTGACATCGCCGTCGGTGTGTGAATGGGTGAATGTGAGGCAAGATGTAAAGCGCTTTGGATGGCCATAGGGTCTGTTAAAAGCGCTATATAAATGCAGTCCATTTACCATTTACCCTAGCAGCAGCAAATCTAATCTGCCGCGAGTGCCGTCTAGCAACTCTCAATACACTTCTGAGCTGTAAAAGCCAAACTCTGGTCAGGCCAATCACATCGTGTCTAGAGTCTGTGGGCGGGGCTTATCATAATGACTGCCGAGTTGCGTTCGCGTTCTTCTAGTAAACACAGAAGCTGGCGAACGGCGGTCTGTCGAATCAGCTTTGACCGCGGCTCTGGAAGACTTGAGTTAAGCTTTTCTCTGAGAAAAGAACAAAGAACGGCACTGAAGTCATTCTGAAGAAGGGAAGATGTGTTCAGAGTTTAGCCGACCGGATACGGTGAATGTTTAATCAGTCAGCGAGCTCTGCTTCACCTTCGTTGCTCTGGTTGGTGTAGCGCTATCCTATTGCGTGCAGAGGGAGTTTGACAGACAGCCGTTTCTCCGCCCCTCAGATTGAGCCGTCAATGGAGAGTTTCCAGACCAAACATCTTGATGTGGCTCCGGCTTGTCAGGTATGTTTCTTCCCACATTTCCCTCTTGAACAGTTAAACAAAGGCAAATGCCTGTAAGTGCAATTAAACACTTATTATTTGTATTGTATCACTTATATTGCACTGATTAGTGCAATATCTCCTAAACTGGTTATTTAAATTATTTATATTTAGTCATACTATTCAAATACTATACTCGTGTCACGATTCGATATGTATCTCGATACTGAACACACGATTTGATATGTATCCCTTTATATATATATATATATGTATATTTTATATATATATTTATTTTTTTATTTTTTTATTTATTGTTATTTGTGTATTATTATCAGGACCCACAAATATTCCCCCATTGCATTATTATACATTGTGTTCAACATTATGTATATGTATAGTGGTTGTGTGATTCTATGTAATAAGATAATTAATGTAGTAATGTCACTGAAAAAAATGTTTCCCTCACGCATTACTCACGCTTTCAGTGCATGCTTCATCTCTCCCCATGCTCGCTGTGCCCTAGCCTGGTCTTACCAGACTCTTGTACATTTCATTTGTACATAGAGTCTGGCCACTCTCCATTGACGAGGCTTTATTTCTGCGAAGGCGGGCACCCTGTTGAGGTTTAAAACTATTGGATCTGCCCTGAGCCGCTCTGGATCTGCCGTAACTAATCGCTATCGTTTGGTCGTGGCGTATGTCATGCGCCCTTCGCCTGTTTCACTCACGGAAATCCCACAAAATAAAAGTGCACATGTGCATGCCACCTCAGTAATAAAACTATAGGATAAAACCTAAAACTCGTGCATTGGGATTGGGATTTATTCACACCACGGTGGAGAGGAGAGCTTTGTGATCGGGAACGCGACGCTCACGTGGTCCGTAACATCACTGTATGCTGTAAATAAAATGTCATATGATTGGTATGATAATAAATGCTGCTATAAATAACGGACCAATTCAAATGTTTAAATGCTTTTATTTTAATTAGTTTGAGCGGTAATGAAATATATTGCTCTTCTAAATACGTGCCAGCATTTTAAGGAAATACAAGTCTAGAAATGCATCCTAATAACAGCAAAGCCACCGTACGGTGTTCTGCAGGGGTCAAAAATGATTACAAACAGTGAATTTTGAAGTGATATATTGTTGAAAACTCAGAGATGTGGATTCGGACAGCTGTGACATCAACACGACCTTGCGTTGGTCAAAAGCAGTCGGTAACTCGGCCGGGGATTTTTACATGTGTGGTGAGAGACGGACGGCAATAAAATAACTGACCAGTCCCTGTAACTTAAATGATGGCAATACCTTCCGAACCCACGAGGAACAGTTACCGTCTGAATAGCTTCAGCCGACTCCTTCATCACTAACGAAGCTTCATCACAACATCATGGCCACCAAGAAAACACCGAATCAAAGAAGGTTGTTGAGCTCTTCATAGGAAAGATTCTTTTTCTTTCAGGTGCGTAGAGCCAGAGAAGGGTAGACATAAGCAAAACAGAAGAGATGGCTGACCGCACACTGAATCCAAAAAAGACTAAAAAGTCTAAGAAACTATATCATTTTTATTTTTTCAATTGCATAGTGCAATAACGTGCAAAGTGCAAGTGCGTTAAAAACAGAGGAGCATGAGCAAACGTTTCAGCAGATTGCTATCCTCAGTGCTCAAAATGCAACAGACAATCACTCCTTTTCTAGAAGGAAAAGGCAATTAGAAGCCATCAGGTTAATCCAATTATCACAAATATCAATTAACATCGGTCACAATCAATAGGCAAGGCAAGGCAAGGCAAGGCAAGGCAAGTTTATTTGTATAGCACATTTATTACCCAATGGCAATTCAAAGTGCTTTACATAGAAATTAGTTAAAATAGTGGTAACAAATGCATGAGAAAAAAAGAATACCATATGGACGAATAAAGAATTAAAAACAAGCATAGTTAAAACAGTCGTAAAGATATAGTAATTAAAATAATAATAATAATAAAAATAAAAAATAAAAAAATAAAATAAAAAATAAAAAAAAAGATAAAATAAAATGGTCAGATCCACAATAATGATCTGATATAAAAATAAACATTCTTGTGCTATCACAAGTGTCACAGTAGAAGAGTCTGAAAAGCAATGTCCACCACAGACTACATGAAATATACATTCAAAGAGATGAAAACAACATTAAATGTAGAGGATTACAAGAAACAAGAAAGTTCAAGTTCTTCATTCATGCCATCAGGAAATAAAGATTTAAGTTCAAAAATCCAAAACGCCTCCCTTTGCAGCAATTTCCTGTCTCTATCTCCGCCTCTTCTATGAGGTAAAATCCTCTCGATGCCCAGGAACCTCATGTCTGACAAAGAATGTTTGGCAAGATTGAAGTGACGATAGATGGGAGATGTGTCATCCCGTCTACGAATTGCACTTGTATGTTCAATCATCCTAGTGCGTAAAGCACGTTTAGTTTTACCAACATATAACAGAGAACATGGACAAATGATAATGTAAATCACATATGTGCTCTTGCAAGTTATCAATTGTTTGATCTTATATTTTTTTTGTGTACGCAGATGTACAAATGATTGGCATTTGACATATTTTGTGCATGAGGTACACCTGTAGCATGGAAAATTACCCTGGGCATCAACTAAGGTGGTCGGAGAGGAAACATGAATATCTGCATGAACAAGCTTATCCCTCAGACTAGAACTCCTGGAAGAAACAAAGAGTGGTGGATCATTAAATACATTCAACAACTGAGGATCACTTTGAATGATATGCCAGTGACTTTTGATAATCCTCCTGATGTCATTACTCAATGGACTAAATGTGGATTTGAAAACGCATGAGTAGCTTTTTTTGCTTTTATCTACGCTCAAGTTACCTTCTTCACGTTCTCGTAGACTACGTACCTTCTCAAGTGCACTGTCAATCCACTTATTGGGATATCCACGTGATTTAAAATCTGCATATAGATTATGAGCTTTAACATCAAAATCTTCCTTCCTAGAACAGATTCGATGAAGTGCTTTCTAAAGAAACATCTCAATCGCTCTTTGAAACTGGGCCGTTGGATCTGAAGGTAAAATTTGATAGTACCTAGTATTTTCTAAATGACGAAGAGCCTCCTGTATATAAAGAGCTCGGGGAAGGATCACTGTAGGGCCGCCCAAATCGTCCCAATGGAGGCTAACGATCGGCGGGTGAAGGTCGCTGCGCGTTCGTCTTTTCAGCGGGGCAAAAGGGGATTTTATTCCAATTCCTCGTTATCTGACTCCATTTAATTATAATTTAGAATTTGGGTTAGAATGCCATTTGGTTATTTGGTCATTCATTTTTAATAGTTTAACTACACATTTAATTATTCCGTTTAACCCTTTGTTGAAATTATACCCAACCTGAATAATTCCAGAGCAAGTCAGAATCTATCAAAGTGTAACAATTTATTTAACAGTCAGGTAAATGTATAAAGCCAATTACATAGTCAATTCAAAGGTAATCCATATATAACATCAAATACTCTGAAGTAAAGAATGAAATGTATACCTGACTTCTGAAAACTACATAATGCTGGCTATCTTGAGACATCCAGCATTACGGGCTGACCGGTTTAAAGTGTCAAGCCCTGAGTTCTTTGCAACATTTCCTTAAATACCCAGAAACAAATGCACAAACTCTTTCAAATGTAAACACGAGTGCACAATGGGAATCTGCATTGATCAAGACTTGTATTGATGTAAAGGCCAAACGGCTGAAAGCCACACCCACCAAACTAAGACAAGATATCTTTAAACTCTTAAAACATTGATTATCTTTTGGTTAACTTCTGTGGAGTTGAGATATTTGGACCAGTCGCACTGAAACATTTCAAATGATATCAAACACATATAATACTGTATCGTGTGGATTGACATTGTAATATAGAGATTTTGAGTGTATTTTCAGGTGATCTCAGCATGAGAGAGGGAAGGAATTGGGGGAGACGGGGTGTATAGGGAAAGATGTAGAGTAGCTGATAGTGAGGTGAGACTTGCGTCTCCAGTGGTGTGTGAGGGACAGTTCAGATGTTAATTTCCTTTATTTTCTCAGAGAGTCCTTGTTCTTCATTCAGACATTTCGGCATATACTAGTTTTTTCAGTCTTACATCACCAATCCACCTCCTTTATCTGCAGGTTTGATTACGATATCTTTATTTCGACACAATTTATCAAGAGCCTCTTTTTCAGAAAATGTTAAATTAGACTTTTTCTGAGATGACCAAGACTGATCAAATAAATTAGTCACATCCCTTTCCACTAGCCTACAATATGCATCAATGGAAGAATTAGATACAGATGGACAGAAGGTACTAGTAGGTTTAAATTTAGCTCGGACATTGTTCACATATGTATTTGTTTGATCTACTTGAACATTTTTATAGAAGCATTTAAGTCTTAGTGTCCGAAAGAATTTAAAAAGTTCAATCTTAGTGACAAAAGGGTCAGTGGCTTTTTTTGGAACAAAACTTAAACCCTTGTTGAGCAGACTTACTTCTTGTGGAAGCAGTTCTTGACCTGTGAGATTAAAGATCAGATTGTCTTTAGGCAGGTTCAACTCTTCCGAGCTGGTTGTCGAGCGTTTCCTCTTGCCCCCACGCTTCCCCCGTCGAGTGGTCTTCTGAGAAGTTGGTATTGACGTGACGTTCATTTGACCAAGAAAACCCCACAATGCAATGAATGGTTTAGTTTGCATCTTCCTCCGCCGCCATTACTGAACTACATCTCAAACTAGCGCTCGACATCAATGTCATCGTTCTCAGCCACGCCCTCTGTTCGCTGATTGGACCGGTAAAAATTTGTTCGGAGAAAACCTAAGACTACACCGCAGTCCCAGACGGAGAACTGAAGGGAAATGAAAATTGAGTGGAAGTACGTATGAGGGCAGAGCCAGGCTCGCTGTGCCCCGCCTCTCCCGCTATTAATGCAGTAGCCTATGTGAGAATGAACCATCTGAAATGCTTTGAATAATCATAGGCCTACTACTAAAACTAAACGTGATCTGGTGATTTAATTGATGTTTGCGCTTTCACTCTGAGGAGCGCCGTTCCGGCAGCGCGCACACTTCAGATGACCAATGACATCAGTCACAGTTCCAATCGCAAGAAAGTGTGTGAAAATGGCCGCTCTCAAACTGTAAACGTTTAGCTCATCCAAGAACTTTAATTTTGCATTTACTCTCTCTTGTTGTTTTTTTCCAGAGCTGTATATATTTTCGGTGCATTATTGTATTTAAACATTCAGTTATTTTTGTTCTTAAAGCTGTTATGCTATGGCAACACTTTTTTTGCAACTTATTTCAATACCGTGAAAATATATATACCGTATATAAACTTCAGCAATTAATCGCAACATGAAATATCTGCACATGGCCTATAGTCTCTTCAGAAGAGTCGGATTAGACACTCCATTAGTTATTTTTACGAAGCCTTTTTGGCATTTTTCCATCTTTAAGTTTGAGAGGAATGGACTTTAAAGATGGAGGAACATAAATCCCTCAGGTTTCATAAAGAATATCTTCGTTTGTGTTTGGAAGTTAAACATGATGACAGAATGTATATTTGTGGTAGCCTACATGTGTTCATTTGTTTATGGGTTTATTATACCCTATGAATAAGGCCGACTACAGCAAGTTGAGCTTTGGATAAAACAACTCTATATCGCAAATCATATCGTCACATTTTCATATCGCGATATATCGCTACACCCCTAATAAATGTCTTTTCTGACTAAACGTAACCATGAACCATCAAATCTATTACTAAAGCCTTCCCTAACTCTGTTATTTGTCTAATTACAGAAAGTCTGTCTTATTAAATCTCTCACCACTCACATTTGAGGGTTACTGGGGGGGGGGGGGGGGGGAAGAAATAATTTCTCTTTACAACTGTTTTAATTGTCCTTGTTTTTATTGTAATTTTTACACAATGTATTCTTATTTCTTATGCATATGTTATCACTATTTGAATAAATGCATATGTAAAGCATTTTTAATTGCCATTGTGTGTGAAATGGGCTAAATAAACTGCGTTGATTTTAAAGGAAATTCACTTCAAACAAAGTGATTAGATTTAATAGCCTTTTTTATAGCTGCTTATAAAAACTCAATTACAAAGACTTCTCAAAAAGCACCATTCACATACTTAGAAACAAATATTAAAAATGTAAAGAAAAACTGAAAGAAATTTTTTTTTTTTTTTTAAATCCGGTAAATACTTGAGACTTAAATGTGGTTTTGACTCTAAAAAATGTATTTTCTGATGACATTGTGTGTGTGTGTGTGTGTGTGTGTGTGTGTGTGTGTGTGTGTGTGTGTGTGTGTGTGTGTGTGTGTGTGTGTGTGTGTGTGTGTGTGTGTGTGTGTGTGTGTGTGTGTGTGTGTGTGTGTGTAAGGTACCTCACCTGAAGTCTTCACTGTAGAAGACATTACTTTTGCACTTGGAGAAAAACAAAGATAACTTCCTGATTAGCAGCATTCTTGTGTTTGGTTAGAAATGTTCTTAAAGGTCAAACCAAGATTGTATTCATTTCAGAACAAGTTTAACTCTTAAACAAAAGCCCTCAAAGTTATGAAAAAGAAAAATGCAATCAGTTTTTTCCATTATAGAAGAATATTATCTTCAAACAAAACCCTAACCCCTTTAATGTTTCTGTTTGTTTGTTTTTATTATGACGATTTTTCTGGTATATTGTTCTACTGTACTTTCAATCACATGATCTGTATTTTGTAAAACAAAAGATTTATGGTATAGAAATGCTGTTCGTACTGTACATGATTATATGTTCAGCAATGAGAGAGAGAGAGAGAGAGAGAGAGAGAGAGAGAGAGAGAGAGAGAGAGAGAGAGAGAGAGAGAGAGAGAGAGAGAGAGAGAGAGAGAGAGGTGTTTTCCGTTCTAAAATGGCGGCGCGTTGACGTACCTGTAGCGGTGGAATGAGGCATCTACGTAAACATATCTATGCGTAAACAGCTCAACGTCACGTGTTGTCATTTCGATAAATTAAAAATAGATTTCGAGATGGCGTGAACGCAGCATAAGGACGAGATATTTTAAAATATGCAACAGTTCAAAGATTAGCCTATGTAAGATAAAACAATCGTAAGACAAAAAAAAAGAAAAAGAAACATGAAAAGATGTGTGCCACACAGCGCCCTCTAGAAAAATAGAAACGTCTTATTTAATTGTGCCTTTTTTTACATACCGATAAGACACGATGCAAATGTGCATACATTATAAATAAATAAATAAAACTACTTAAATGAATAACAACCTCCTCCGTCTGGAAGCAGACGTCACGTGACGAGCCGCATTCACGTGACCGTCGCCGAAACAGGAAGTTAGTGATTCCTTCTGAAGTGCAGCTGATCAAACTTTATTCCTCCATGAAGACTGACCGCGAGAGGATCACAACAGGAGAAACAACTATCGTTATCTTTATCGGTGTCTCATCATCCGGTAAGTGTGCAGATCCCGAGCTCACACACTGCTGTTTGACACGAATACACGCTTTAATCTGATCTTGATCAACTCCTGAGGGAAACTTCAGGCTTTATGCTTTAACGAGGATTTGTGCTGTCGGGAAAACGAAACTTTACTGTGGTGTGAAGAGAGTGTAAAGCAACTCAGAGCCGATGTAAAGGATGCAGTTTAATCAGAGGGGTTTAAAACTGTCCTGGTTTAAATATAAAGCAGCAGAGTTGCTCCAGAAAGAGGAACTTTAGCCCTGATTTGCATTCTCTATCAGAACCTGTGATGGTGCACGTGATCAGATCACATGACCCGTATGTCACCTCAAGCATGAGCTATATGTTGACAAATAACGCTCAGTTTACGGTTCATATCAGGGTGATAGGCTGATCAGGCATAACATTATGATGGGCAGGATATATTAGGCAGCAAGTGAACATTTCGTCCTCAGAGTTGATGTGTGTGAAGCAGGAGAAATGGGCAAGCGTAAGGATTTGAGCGAGTTTGGCCAGATTGTGACGGCTAGACGACTGGGTCAGAGCATCTCCAAAACTGCAGCTCTTGTGGGCTGTTCCCGGTCTGCAGTGGTCAGTATCTATCAAAAGTGCTCCAAGGAAGGACCAGTGGAGAACCGGCCACAGGGTCATGGGCGGCCAAGGCTCATTGATGACCGTGGGGAGCGAAGGCTGGCCCGTGGGGTCCGATCAAACAGACCAGCTACTGGAGCTCAAACTGCTCCAGAAGTTAATGCTGGTTCTGATAGAAAGCTGTCAGAATACACAGAGCAGCTCAGTTTGAGGCGTCGACTCGGCCTCCAGATTCCTCAGATCTCAATCCAATCGAGCATCTGTGGGATGAGCTGAACAAACAAGTGGCCTCACCTCGCAACTTACAGGACTTAAAGGATCTGCTGCTAACATCTTGGTGCCAGATACCACAGCACACCTTCAGGGGTCTAGAGGAGTCCATCAGAGACGGGTCAAGGAGACTAACACAATA